>NC_050175.1:11213867-11356367 GCF_008315115.2 Sander lucioperca
TGGTCCTTCTGAGGGAAAAAGGCAGCATATCTTGAAAGCTACAGGCCAAAGCTGAATCGTGTTGCAGATGTTTACCAGCAGTCATTTTTCTCTTTCGCTCGCCGTTTTACTTGCACAGTCGGGAAGAGTTTTATACCCACTTTATATGCACACATGGAACCCAGATTAATTATAAGTGTGAACTAAGCAGTAAAGTGTTTAAAGACCATTTATATTGCTCATTATGAAGCCATTTATTATCTCTTACATTAAATCACACTGTTTATGCGTCATATTGTTTTGCATTTTAAGCTCTATACCGCGCAAATACGCTTATACATTTATTTTATTCCGAATCTTTGTGGCTTTTACGCCTATGTACAGTATGTTTCTGTGTGTATGCACATGGGTGTCTGTGTGTGTGCGCAGTGTGTCCACAGTGTGAATGAAAGGAGTAAATGTGCAGCTGCACAGTAGTTTATCCTTCATTGACAGTCAATATGTGCTGTTACCTGGATAGTCTCAGCTGTTTTTCCTTATCGCACAACATAGACTAGAGGCCTAATCCACCCGTTCATTATTGCACGGCCTTGTTTACCCGCGGCTCTATATTAGCTTGCTTGCTTTGCCCTATTTAGACGGAGCTTTATAAAAAAGAAATTACTCAAAGATTATTGTTATTATTCATTTAAAGCGGAAATATATGGCTGATAATACATTTTTACACCACGCAGCAGCTTGTGTTTGGAAATATAAAATGAAAAGAAGCAGGAAGAGACAGAGAGAGAGACTGAGGAAGAGAGAACGTAGCGGTGCAAAGGTATTTGCAATTCTCTTTGAAGTCCCTATTCAACAGGGTAAGCTGAATTTTCGGCAGTGCCTGATAGTGTTCTGCGTAAATGCTTAAACCCCTTTAGAGAATTTTCATGGGCAGATACGCGGTGGCTTGAAGGGAGCGTTTATGTTACCTGGAGCCAATGCAGCCCGCAGCTTTGTACCTAAAGATGTACACTAGTAGTGAATGGAATCCCACAGAGGTTTGTCTATGACAGAATCTCACTGCAACATCGCTGTAAGCCGAAGCGGGGGATAAAAGAGCTACGAACAGATTTAACCCTGTCACTTCTCAGCTGGTGTCTCACATATGCATTTCTGTACATGAACACAGACATGGAAGGACAAAAACACAGGGACGGACACACCAGCAAAAACACTGCTACTACTGTACTTGCATGTACGGTGGTGTCCATTTAGAAAGAGATGAAAATTGTGGTGAAGGCTGTTATAGTACTATTTTCAGTTAACACATTAACAACAATTAAAATGAAAACAATTTTTTTTTTTAGCATTGCACTATTCAGTTATTTTTGAATGTTACATAGCAGAATAAAAGTGTCCTATTCACATGTGCGCACAGAGACGTGCACACACAGCTGTTGTCAGAGTTCATAGTGCTTTACAGCGTATTACTGTCTGTTAGTGAACAAAACCTGACACAAGCTCA
This sequence comes from Sander lucioperca, assembly GCF_008315115.2. Taxonomy (NCBI): domain Eukaryota; kingdom Metazoa; phylum Chordata; class Actinopteri; order Perciformes; family Percidae; genus Sander; species Sander lucioperca. The sequence continues at coordinate 11,215,351 of NC_050175.1, forward strand.
TCCTGTCTTTTTTAGGACAATTCCTTGTGGAGCACATTCTCATTTAGAATGATTAAAACCATTCCTGATATATGCGTGTCATTATTTCTCAATAAAAAAGATGCAGCTGATTGTCCTGAAAGCTAAGGTGTGGAGAGCTGTTAGATTTTCATTCCTACAATAGACCTGAGCAAACTTGTTTCGGAGCTGTTCATTTGGAATGTATAAGAGGAACTTGGCCATCTTTGACTTTATGTTCCAGCACGGAAACCGCAAAATGAAACCATACCATCGTTTTACGTCACTGCCGCTTATGAAAGAAAATGAGCTCATCGAGAACTCCCACATTGTTTTGTCTTTGTAGCCATGACTATCAGCTACAGTATCCTTATCTACATATACAATGAGGGGCTGGGGACTTTTATTGACAGCCGTTTGGATAATTTTTTTTGTTTGTCTGTGAATTGGGATGTTGACAGTGCTTTTTACTGTATCAGCAGGCTTTGAAGGCGCCTTGTCTCGTCTTCTTAGAAAACAAATGAGCACTTTACAGAGACTGATCTGCCTTATCCGCTTAGCAGCTTCCTCAATCCGTGCATTCACTCATTTACGTGCTTATTTACTTACTTATTCATTTACATACCTCTATATGGATTTTGTTTGATTCCCCCCACCCCATCTACCAAAGCCACCCCATCCTCTCCCTCTCCCTCTCCTCATCCTTGGCCCCGATCAGCAAGATAAGCCTTCAGAGGAGGGGAGATAACATCCATTAAAGTGGTAAAGAGGAATTATGGGGCAGCCCAGATTAATCACTGCTCAGCTTAATCGCATTCAGTGTGGATGGCGGGGTTGGCTGCAGGGCCCAGCTTTTTCCTGTGTCATACCAACAGAGAGAGAGATGCAAGGAAGGAGTGTTTGTGTTTGTGTGTGTTTGTGTTTGTGTGTGTGTGTGTGTGTGTGTGTGTGTGTGTGTGTGTGTGTGTGTGTGTGTGTGTGTGTGTGTGTGTCGAAAAGTGCCTTGATGGGGAAGAAAGTATAAAAAGATGAAAGAGAGATTTCAGAGCATCTCATAGCAAAGCCCGCCTCTCTTATAGCTGACTAGAGACGTTACCACAAACCAGCGCTTGATATATAATTACTTCAGTACTTTGATCCAGGTGTAATTGTTTACTCTTGCAGGCAATCGTGTCAAAGTGGTGGAGTAAAGTAAATTACCACAGACACAAGAAAACACATTGATTTGTCACTAAAAGCGGAGAAAATAACTTAAAACATTGTTAAACGTATGCACTCTTAGTGGAATATTAATTGTATTGAATATTGAATACATGGCGAGAGCTTCTGAATCACTTGTTTAATACTTCTCATGTTCAGAAATAGCAATTGAGATATGGTGCTGAGCTCAATAAGCCAGAGGGAGCAATAATAGAGCCCTCCTACTCTGAACTCGGTGCACACACTTTTATTGAAATCATTTGAATCTGGATCCTCATCAGGTCCTGTGGTTGATATCCTTTTTATTGTTTATCTGCATGTCAACTCAAATTAGTTTCACATTTATTTGTACAGCACCTTATCACAGTGCCAGTCTCAAAGGACTTCATATCTCCCACACATAGCGAAACAATAAATTAAAACCCATTAATGAAACAGCCCACCCCAACTATAGATCCTCAAAGTGAACAATAAAGACATCCCACCCCAAAATCTAATTAGGGACACAAATAGAACGTACCTTCTTAAGGCTCTTACATTATATTCTTCAAATTCACTGGAGCAGCTATTGTGTTGTGTATTTTAAGTACATAAAGCCTTCTGTGAAAACAATGAGTGGAAAGAAAGGGGTGATGCTGATGGAAATTGTCTGATTCGCTTGAAGAAACGCAAAGAAAAGGACGAAATATGGGAAAAGATTGTTGATGATAAAATATATATTATAATAATAGTTTTTGGGGGGAGATGGGCATTTTCAGAGGTGAAGGGAAGAGAGAGATAACGGTAAAATTTAAGTTGGAATGGCAGCGCACGAGAGAAAGTAAACTAGAAAGAGATGAGAAGCTGATGACAAGCGGATGTGATTACAGTCAGGAGGAGGTTCAAGTCCTGCGAGCATTCTGAGAAGTTTCATAGTTTTTTTTGTGTGTCTGTGCACCTTTCAAAACATGGCATGTACAGTATGAAGAGGATAGCCCAACAGAGATCAAACCTGAGATGTGTTCTGTTTTATGGTGAAGCAGATTCTCTTCCATGTGAAGACTGAAAGGAAAATCCCATTTTTTACACCCCAGGATCTGTTTTTTTGTAATTTTGACCATCAATCCTATCAGTTATGGTTTTACTCACCAATATCACTGCTGAAATCCCACTAGTAGCTACACCTTCACAATGGAGGACTATCGGACAAGAAACAAATCCCCAAATATTTTACTCTAGGTGTTTTTTTCTTTTAAAACCAGAAGCATACACACCCAAAGTGTCCGTTATAACCCATTGTATTGTTAAACTGTATGCATGCACAACTACGGTAATTATGGTAATTAAAAGTTAAACCAAGAAGTTGCTGTGCAAGATCTAATTGACTTTTACTACTGACTGTTAGGGTAATAACTTTGTTTTCACCGGACTTGTTTATTGCCTGTCTGATTACTCACATACGTACATAGCTGCTATGTGTATTCTATTGTAAAGCCATGCCTTCCAGTGGTACTACGTCTGATAAGTAAAGTTGGTGAGCTGTACCACACTGGTGAGAGCGGCCATCCTTCCAGGTAGTGAATCTCTTCCACTCTTCCGATCCTTCCCCAGCAGATAGAGCGGTCTGATGGGTGGTGTTAAATGGGTGAGATGTAGGACAATGTAATTAACGTTAGTCCTTTAGCAGGCCCCGCCTCGCTCCACTGGGAGCGCCCGATATAGCGCTCATTAATTCCTATTTGTGTGTAATGAGAGGGTCATGTTGGATGTAATAAATGGCTCTTTTATTTGGGCGAGAGCTGCAGGGCGGCATCCTCTCCTGGCTAACAGTCTCATAAACACTCTTTAGCTGCTCTCATCAGCCTCCCTTGGTGGGGAGCAATCACACATACACCTGCACACATAACACAATAGTGGGGGACAAAGTATACTGTGTAAATGAGTGGAAAAACAGGTGTGTTTAGAAACACTTGAGTAACTCTAACATAATCCTTTTTCTATTAATGAGTAGCAGTTGTAGAGATAACCAGCAGATAGCCAGTGGCAACACTTATATCAGCATCATACGTTAAAATGTTTTAAAATAAATTATTCACATTTAAAGGACCACACATCAGCCTTTGTGCATGGTTTCCCCTATTTACTATACATTGTATGTTTATGTAGCCTGTGTGTGTGTGTGTGTGTGTGTGTGTGTGTGTGTGTGTGTGTGTGTGTTTCGCCCTTTTGTGGTCTCTGCGTTGTGTTCTGGCGTCAGATGAGGCAGGAGATTCTTTACTCTGTGGTGTCAACAGAAATGGGACATTAGCTGTATGTGCGGTTGCTACATCTGCTTAGCTCCCCTCCGGTCATATTACAAACGGCTCTGACCAGAGCGTGCACAAACGTACCTTCGTCATCACGCTGACCGCGTCCACACACACACACACACACACACACACACACACACACACACACACACACAGTCACACTCGAAAAACACACAGGCAGGAGGTAAAATCCCCAAAATAAAAGATTTAATGGAAAAAAGAGGATGCTTTGGTAAAACACATAAGATGTGTCCAACTCACCTGTTACATATACACAACATTGCTGCTGCACTACAGAATATACATATTACTTAATTAATTAATTTTTTCTTCCCCCACAGCCATTGGGTTTTGTTCCTTTCAGTGCCGTCATTTCAATTAAATTAATTAAATCTTGATTTGTTTAGTATTGTATATCATTTGAAAGTACAGATTGCTTGAAAAGTCCTCAGGGGCTTTGTTCAAATACTGATCCGTTAAAACACACAACACTTAGCAAGAGTTGGCCGCTAAACAGCATTACAATTTGGGTGTATTTTGTCGAAAGATTTTACCCGGAATCCAAATGATAAGCAAACATAAATGTCACAAAGAAATAAGTTTGAACTTGACTACTTTTTGATGTCAATATGCAATGTAATATATGTTTGATTCACTGCATTAGTGTTGTAACTTAATCCAAAGTGTACTGTCTTCACTTTGAATTCTATTTAATTAATTAAATCAATATACTCCACAGTCAAATTATTTTTTTTCGAATATATGAGGTTTGTGTTGAACATACATTATTAAATGAAAAAAACTGCTGCAGTGTCTGTGACTTATTTGCCAGATTGAAGTAGACCATCTTATAGAGAATATGAGTCCATAATCCAGTTATATGTAACCGCTTCATGGTGTGTGCCGTTGTCTATTGCTGTATGGCCGCGTAGTGCGGAGAGAATTGTTTAAGGCAACACGGCTGCCAGTCTAATCACCACTGAGCTATAGGGAAGCAGCAGATTTGACACAGTTTTTTGTCACATAATGTTTAGTGTTTTCAATACATAGATAGATAGATAGATAGATAGATAGATAGATAGATAGATAATGCGAAATTCCACTGTTGCAGCAGCAAAATATCAGACACAAAGCACACATACAGAATATACATGAATGATAGGATACTATATATATATATATATATATATATATATATATATATATATATATATATATATACATATAAATACATATATATATATATATATATACATATAAATACATATATATATGTATATATATATATATATATATATATATATATATATATATATATATATATATATACATATAAATACATATATACAATAAACAAATAATTTAAAATATATACAAGTTGGGAATAAAAATGTACAACTGTTTAAGCAGTATTGATAATGCTGTAGATAAACCTATTGTGCAAGGTGCACTTAGTGCACTTGTGATGTCTATGAGTCTTATCTAACACTCAGTGATGAAGTGTTGATGATCAATACGATACGTTAAACTTTATTGTCTCCGGGGGGGAATTCATTTTGGGCACAATGATGCTGCATACATTACAAACAGTGAATAGTAATCTACAATCAGATTAAAAGATACCGGTCAAAAAATAGAAAACTGTCGATCAATAAATATAGCTGGTGCAATGGTAGCAGGTAATAAACTAGGAGTTGAGGTAGAATGATGCAACCATATATATGGTACTGATTACCATAAATCTTAATTAGTTTTAAAATGAGCAAATAATTGAAATCTGAACCAATGTTAACAATGTTGGCACATCTTCTATGATGCAACTCCAAGGTTATCAATAAAAAAAACAAGGTTTGTCTATGGCTGGTACCACACAGACCCTTTGGCCTCTGATAAAGTAAACATTATTTTTATGGTAGGGAACCTGCAGATCCCAATCTGTTCTAGTTTAGACATAGTCATGCTTTTTCACTGTACCTCTATAGGTAATTCCCAATTGATGTCAGACTAGACATAAGAGGGCCTGTTTAGTTTTGCTCCATGGTTTTCAGCCAGATGCAAAAATTGAGGAATCAGTACGCTTCAGACTTCTTGTAATCAATCAAAACTTTGTTAGCGGTGCATTTCAACCATTGCAGACATATTCCCCCATTTTATAAAAAAAAACCAACCTGTATGTGAGCGTGTCTAGATGGATGGAAATCCTTTTTTTATTGGTTTAGCATTTTTGAAGGCCTGAAGTATGGTGCAGTGTGTGTTACACTGTAACTCCAGGGCTTAGAAAGGCTGGCTTTGGCCCCAGTCAGCAAAAAAGCTTTTTACTGGCAGGAGAGTGAAGTGCTGATCACAATCTTCTATCTAGCTAAAATCTAGACTCAGCTTTCATATAGTGAAAGAGAGTAAGAGGGTTTTAACAGAGCAGAAGGTGCTTGAGTGTCACGCTCATCGCAAACATCTCTGTCCAGCTCCGTCTTCATTGTTCTGAATTAGTCAAAGCGCCTCTCAAAGCTTTCTTGTGATGGATGGATGGTGCATTCTTGCCAGGCCAGTGAAGAGTTTGCACAAGTGTGTGTGTGTGTGTGTGTGTGTGTGTGTGTGTGTGTGTGTGTGTGTGTGTGTGTGTGTGTGTCCTGTCCCAGCCGGCTGGAGAGCTCATTCAGACTATGTGGTTTAGCCATTAAGTCCAACTGGATCCACACTCCTTATCATGAGGCAGAGACAAAAGCTTCGCAAGAAACAGCCCGGTGAATTTTCATGCGATATTTGTGGGCCCATTGGACTACAACCCAACAACAGATTTGCCTTTTCTTCTCACCACCAAAAGGGAGCACCACAAAAGCCTGTGAGTTCTGCTTCATTTGACCCTGTGGAAAGCATATGTCCTTCCATTCTGCTTGTATTCTGCCCAGAAGATGGAGTGCCGTTGGGGCCATAGAAAGCATCCCTGCCCACTTGAGTGTGTTACAATGCCTTCAAACAAAATCACTTGTCAGGGGTCTTCCCTTTTTGGGAGTGTCTCTAACCCCCACACCAAACCATTGTCACTTCAAACATGTTACTCTGATGTTGCAGACACATTTTTCTAATGTTTTACACTCCATATAATCTGCTGTGTGTAGCAAAGCCCATTTTACTGGCTGACATAATTGATGGTGCCTTGGAGACCTTGCAAGGGTCAATCTGGCAGAAGGGTCTTAGTTTCTATCACCACGGAGATAGCGAGAACGCATTTAAACGCACACAAGCACAGAGTTAAATTAGGGAATGTCCTTCTAAGAAATTTTGAAGTATGTTGTTTTTTATCATAGAAACATCTAGACATGCTTCTAATATATCATCTTTTTAGAGATCCCTCCAAAAACTATACAAATCTAGATTTTAGGGTTGAGTTTCCGCACTCATCACTAATGGGTAGTACTAATTAGTATACACTCAGTGGCCACTTTATTAGGTACACCTGTACAATCTAATGCAAACCAATACAACAGGCTTGCCATAATATCTATCTTTATCGACACTTATTATATTCAGTTTTTGGTGACATTGTCGGAAATGTGTAAATTTAATTATATGTTTATTATTTAGGTCTTAGTTAAAAGTGGTGTTGTACTGGACTACATTATGTTAAGAGGTGTGTTACAGTTTGTGTTCAAAATATTAGAAACACCTCAGAATATAATGCAGTTCAGTACAACACCATCACTTTGACCTCAATGCTTAAACATTGACTTTAACAGTTGTATTAGATTGCATTAGACTGTACAGGTGCACCTAACTAAGCGGACTCTGACTGCCTTTAAACATGTCTTTAAATGTTATAATGATATATTTGGAGTAATTTGGAGTAACTGCAAATAAGTATGGCAACAAACCTTTTTGAAAGTCAGTGCTCTGTAAGTTTTAGTTGTGAGAACTGCTCAAAGTTGCACCGATAATTCAAAAGACAAGCACAGACAAAGAAAAGACTTTCTTGAATCATCTTTGAGAGACATTTTTATAGAACTCACTTCCCTCATTTTCTTTACTGTTTCTTCTTTGATAATATCAAAGGTTGTGGAGCTTCAAAGCTTGGAACACAAGCCTGACCAGCAATGTTGACACCTTTCACTTTTCCCCTAAACACACACACACACACACACACACACACACACACACACACACATACTAGTGCGTGTCACTATCTTTGTGGGGACCCGTCATTGACATAATGCATTCCCTAGCCCCTTACCCTAACCTTAACCATCACAACTAAATGCCTAACCTTAACCCTTACCCTCACCTTAACCATAACCTAATTCTAACCCTAATCCTAAAACCAAATCTTAACCCTCAAACTGCCCTTTAACCTTGTGGGTTCCAGCATTTTGGCCCCACAAAGCTGTGCAGACCCCACAAGTATACTGTATTCCTGGTTTTTGGACCCCACGAATATAGTTAAACAAGAACACACACACACACACACACACACACACACACACACACACACACGTTTATCAACCAATCTTACGTAATGAAAACTGAACAAATTTAATTTCAGATATGCCTCAATTTTGAACCATCTGTAATCATGTGAAAGCAGGCAGAAGGCAGGAAAAACACACACACACACACACACACACACACACACACACACACACACACACACACACACACACACACACACACACACACACACACACACACACACACTTTTTATGACTTCAAGTGTGATGTCACAGGAAAGTGAATGTGGTCTGGGCTTATTTCTTCCTGGGCTAATATAATTTTTCCACCAGTGGAGAGTCCCCCCCAAGAGCAAAGTAACTTGACGGTGGCATGCAGCAATTACACACAGATCCCTTGTCCAGACTGGAACTGGTCCTGGCAGGATCACAGCTCCCCAGTTGTTTATATCAGTGAGCAGAAGCTATCCATTACCCTGAGCAAGGTGCCTGATGCCTTTTTCCACCAGCGGTCAAAGTGATATTGGTTTCTTGTATTAGAGGGGAGAGGGAGATGGAGTCTGCCAAACTCCCACTCCCAGGGCCTATGAAATCAGATGTCAGAGCAGCTGAGCTTAAACTGTGGCAGAATTCAGTGGAGTGTCTGAAGATTTGGAGAAAAGGGTTCAATCTTAAAGCTTGAGATACCTTGCTGATGTGCTAGCCATGTTGGTGAGCAAGAGGAAGTGGAGTTAGGGAGGAATGACAGTCAAAGGCAGAATTGACAACCCGGGTGTTAGAAAAGGTAATTTAATTTTTCTGATGTCATGTTGTTGCTAGGGTCTGAAAATGTGGTTCTCTGCCGTGAATATTAGAGGGATGCCCCAAATCATTCACTTGGTATTATGCTCAGGTGTTAATCTGTCTTTTAGCAGATGGCTAAAATTAAAACCAGCAGAGAGCTAAGTCATCTTCCTGGGGACCAGGTTGAAGCCCCACTGAAGAGTTTAGCCAGTTTATGGTAATTATCAGCATTAATAAAACAAAAACATTAGGTATTGAATCTCAGATTGCTAGATAGAAGATACTTTTTGCCATGATATATATCATAATAAAAACAGGTTGTCAATGGAGGGTTGTAACCTAAACAAACAATACCTATACTGCAGAGTGAAGTACATTTGGGCTCCAGATACTATCTAGGTCCTCAATATAAGCCACACAATTGGTCCATGGCCAGAAGGTCTCAGTCTCTTCTGCAGATGAAAGGTGGATTTTTCCCCAAACACATCAGACTCTTTGTAGAGCAAGTCAGTCTTGATTAGATTGCCACATTAATGCAGTAAATGCAATTTTCGATATAGGAGTGATTTTGTGGTGCTTGCATGCCATCACTGTGACTTAAAGCCCTTAGTGGTGGCTCAACAGTCACACACATGGGATGGATTACTAGTTAGGGCCATGCCTGCCTCCATATGGGCACACAGACATCTTGGCACACAGAAAGTCAGGCAGGTCTACTGGCCTGTTGCTGGGCCTGTTACACGTGGTAGTGGCAGGGAGACAGGCGTGGAGGTTGCCAGTCTGACAGACAGAGGTGTACTTAGGCGGGGAGGAACCATGGTGGCTAATTAACACCAGCCATCAGCCAAAACCTGGGGAATGTTTGGTGTTACTGGTGATTTTGTTTACTACCTACCTTTTTAGGTATAACCACCCATCATTTGGATGGTCTATTCTGGTGTAGAAATCACCCATGTCAGTTAAAATAAGGAATTAATTTGGATATTCTGAAGTGTTTGTGGCTTGCAGACATAAAACATTTCCTATATAAGAGAGTGCCAGTGAGGTTAAGAGTGCTCTGGGTCCCCTGAAAGGCTTGGTCTAAAGTCAGCAGAGACATTTCATGGGGTGTTAACAATTTCTCAGACACCCTGGTGGCCAGCTAGTAGTTCTGTTTTATGGAGTGTAAACTTTCAGTTCTGCATGCATCTCTTTTTAACCCTCCTACCTTTGGGGTATTACGTGACCCGTGACAGCTATTCTGTGAAGTTTTAAGGGATGTACACCATATTGCACTGTGTGCAGCAACAAACAATCTTCCCGTTCTATTATTCTGTGTAGAATGAGTGACATGTTGTTATGTGATGGAATAGACAGATGCTTGTTGGTGTTAAGATATAGTCCTGGCTCGAGGTGTTAGTGAGCCGCCCCAGGCTGCCCTCCAGCCAGCCTTGGCTTGGAACGCTATCATCACTCCAACTCCCAACCAACCAAAATATCACCTCGGCCTGGCTGCGTGTTTGTTTACCTACCCTGCTTCTGCACAGGGCCGGAAATGTTTATGCCTATCTGTAGTAAAATAGACATGGTTGAGTTTGGGTCTGGAGACCAGGGCTGGAGGTACCCAAGCCCTCCTTGTCCTCTTGTTCACCTTGGTATGTGGCCTGGGTCAGAGGGACATCTGTAGTCAGCATCAGGCTGTGAGAGGTGGAGGCTGAGGATAGCTACTGTCATCATGGGGTAAATAGAAGGAAGAGGGAGCTGATTTGTGCTAACACAGGCCCAAAGATAAAGGGCTGTGGTCTTGCCGAGGCTAACTGAGGCCGGGCTTGACCAGTAAACAACCATTGGGGTGTCTAAATGGCCTGGGGGTCAGCCTGTGGCTAAACCTGAAGGCCTCTCTCAGCACCGAGTCTTCTAAAAACAAGATCATACGCACTCTGGCACGCAAGCACACGTGTACACATTTTAATGAGTAGGATGCTTGGTAACACACATTCAGATTATCAGAGGCACACCTATACTCACAAAAACTGGCTGAAAACAAACATAAAAAGAGGCTTTCCCATACTCACCCACAAATGTACACACACTCTCAAAGCAGAAGTTGTCACTGGTGTGTTTAACGTGTTTAATGGAAGAGGTGAGCAGACTTCAATGTGTCACGACTTTTGTCATCCTCATTGAGTTGGGACAAAAAGCTTTTCCCCATCAATTTATAGGCTGTGATGCACATTAGAGGATGGATAACTGAGCCGAGCCCAATGGGACCCGACGGGCCGGGCCGGGTTCGGACAGCTATTTAGAAATTATGTTCGGGTTCGGGTCGGGCCCGGTCACATCAGCGCGTTAAGGCATTGAACATTTTAAATTTATTATGTAGGTAGACCAATGGGCCTGTTTCACATGATGCAAAGGATCGTTTTTGTGACACACACATAGACACACAGAAACACACACATGCGCGCCTGTGTGCGCTGATGCGCTCATCTGTTGACATTCCCGAATGCCTTCCTACACTGGCTTAATAAAAGCGGGCTTTCCACACAAACAAACGTACATGTGTCATTAGTATGAGAAAAATATGAGATTTTAACTGTGTCGGGCTCGGGTCGGGCTAGGACATGAATATCTTAATGCCTGTCGGGCTCGGGTCGGGTTCGGTTACTGCTCTGTCGGACGCAGGCCGGGCTCAGACAGAAAAATGCAGCCTGATCTGCACTCTAATGCACATCAAGGTGATGATGTACAAACATGGTGGACTCAGGTTAACAGTTTTTTTGAATTATGTGGCTTTTACTGGCTGTATTTTCATTTTGATTTTGTACAGTTACTATAAGCTCATTGGACTGCGCTGTCTTTCCTTTCTTGCCACTCATTCTGTTCCCAGTCCAGCTTTTGGAAGAGCTGAAACAAGCTCAGAAGCACGTCAGAGCAGGTTTCAGATCAACTACGAATCACTTGCTCAATAACGCTGTGCTAGAGACACTGAAACTGTGCTATATGGCCAGCATGGCAATGTGATGTCTACTGGCTGAGATGGTGATACAGTCTGAATGCACTTTCTGGCACTTTCCTAGCCTGACACTCATCCCAGGAGGATGGGTTTTTGATCCAAACCGAAAGGTACAGTTTCTATAGGGAGTACAGCCAGCCCTGCTTCCTCCTGGTCACCGTAATCTTTAGTGTCTCCTCTGAGTCAGGTGTAATCAGTCACACACCGCCACATGTTTTGACACCTGTCCTGTGTGGTGTGGAGGAAATAAGCGTATTACTCTGCTGCAAATCACACTCCTTTCCTTTGGAAACACACACACACAGACAATCAAACCTATCTTCACATGAATTAAGACAGACAGGTGGATTGTAAGAAAAGGATTAAAAAAAGAGGGAGAGGAGAAGAAAGGAAGGTTCCCTTACATTGTGGGTTTTTTGAAAAGATGGTTGGATGACTGGGGAGGCGAGTGACTGTTAATGGAAAGAAATGAACATGCTTTACTGGTGGATGTGACAGGAAGAGACTGTTCTTAACAAGGCGTCAGAGTCAGTCTGAGTTACAGATCCATCACTTCTCAGAGGCTGGAAGAAGGAGGGGGGGGGAGATGCATTTAAACATATTCAGAGAGGGAGAGAGTCTGTGAAGGGTAGAGGAGAAGAGAGAGAAAGAGGTATTTGAGTGTGGCTGACAGCACTGCATTTAATTTGGGCTGCCAGATCCTTTTTCATTTGACTCCCTCTCAACCAGCTTAGAGAGGCTGCGAAGGACTTGGAGGCGAAGGTTTGCCAGGATGTCTCAGATTAGCACTGATGTGCCACGTCACACTTTAAGCCGGCCTGTAATTCATGTTCAACAGGGGGATACTCACACATTACACTGTGCTGTGCAGGACGTGATTAATTGACTCACACTCTAATATTGGGTGTAATTTGCCCATCCTCTGATGTGAAACTGACTTTATACTAGACTTACTGTATGTCGCCGTCCCAGGGATGTTATAATAGAGTCTTGGCTCAGAGCTGTGTAATTTCTCAACTGAGGATAGAAGCTCAAGGATGGAGGGAATCGCTTCAGGTAGTCTTTCCACTCAATTCCATGCAGTTTAATATTTAGGGAAAAACGTAATCTGGCCAAATAGTTGTCTTACTCAAGGATGTAGTGGGTGGCAATCCAACCAATTTCATTTTAGCCTGTGACCATTTTCGTTTGAATTGAAAAAGGAAATTACAGAATGAATATGAAGATAGGGTTGAGTTTGTTTGGAATGGCGTGGTCCAGGTCATACTGTCGTTCACACATCTTTTCATTTAGTTTTACTTGATGCAGCTATTTTCTACGTCTGCTTCTCTTTTTCAGACTATGCTCTTCTTGGAAACAGTGGAGGAGGAGGGCCAGGAAGGAGAGGGAAGGAGGGAAATGGCAGAAACCCTGCTGTCTTCCTTGACAGACAGACACCAGCAAAGACAGACATGGAGAGACAGGTAACACAATGTACCACCAACTTTGTTCTTTCCATCGGCTCCATCTCTGACAGAGGTGTGAGACAAATAAAGTAGGACACTTTATGAAGCATGAGCACTGTCTTATATTCAAAATGGGAACACTTTCACACACAAATAAGTAAAGTCACTCTAAACTCATTTTGGAAATGAGCTATTCTGGTTAATATTTAAAATCCTGTGTTAAATTGCCGTTTTTTGTTTTTTTACACAAAGACAACATGTATTCATACATTTTACAGCTCAGAAAAGTTTATGTTTCTATTTTAGTTACCTTGATTTCCTCAAGACAAGGTCATACTGTATATGTTGCGAGCTGAAAATCTCGAAAATTGTCATTACAATTAGATTGGCCAAAACTGCAGCGAGTACATGCTGTTTGCGAAACCATTGAAACTAATGGTGATTATTAACCCTCTCAGGTAATGAAACTAACTGAAACTTTGGGCTTACAACAGACTCACAACCAATAAATAACACATGCAAAACGTTGGGGTCAAGGGTCAACACTTAGGATGTGAATATGAGCATCATAACCAATAAACAACAGGGGCAAATATTTAGTGAACCCCTATTAAGGAAAATGGGACACAACCAAAACTTTGACGCACACGACCACACACAAGGAGAGGTTAGAAGGACCAGAGCTATTGGAATATTGAATGATCGCGATTGACACCAATTGGTTCATTTGTCTGTGGGGACTGGTGTGGTTAATAACTGTGATTGCATCATCAAGCAAAATAATCATGAATCATCACCTTAGTCCCGCCTTCATTCAGTGATGTGAATTCCACAGATACGTAGTGGTGTAGTTGGTGTTTGTTTGTGGTCGTTGGGCCTGGCAGCTATCACAGCTATCACAACGACACACGTGTCTTGGATAAGCCCGGTCACTTCCTTCCTTCCAGATAAGGGCAGAGAGCTACGGATTAGAACACTGGCCATTCATTCAGATAAAGGAGGCCACACACACACACACACACACACACACACACACACAAAACACAGTGTTATTTTAGCTGTTCATGCTCTCAGTCACTCTCCCCCTCAGCACTAGCAAGGACACACACAAACTCTGGCATGCATGTAGATCTGCATTCACATATGTTTCACTGCTTATTGTCTCTATCAACAGATTTGACCTCAGTGTTACACACACACACACACACACACACACACACACACACACACACACACACACACACACACACACACACACACACAAACACACAAACACACACACACACACACACACACACACACACACACACACACACACACACACACACACAAACACAAACACTTTGGACTAGGCATGAACCAGAGCCTAAAGAAAGCAAAAGTGCCAGGCGCAGAATCTACAGACTAGAAATTCCTGAAAGCAACATCATTCTTTCGATATATGTCAACTTTCTGCAGTGTTGTTGCCCTCATCTTTCCGTGACGCCCCTTTTGTTTTGAGTTGTCCCCCTTAGTTGACCCTTAACTATGCCCCATCCAGATGAGCCTTGTAAACAGGCTGTTTCCACACACCTTGCTTTGCTGTGTCGACGCCCACGGCCTCACAACTCTGATGTAGGGCCTGCTCTGATAGTGCATTCCAGCTGCAGGTGCTGAAAGCTAGAAACCATCTCACCACACCCTAACATCAGCGCTGTCCCCCATCATCCTGGTTCCCCCACCACCCACAATGCAATGTTACCACCTTTTAACCGTGTCTAACCCCTAGACTTCGCTCAGCCCACCCTAAGATCCTGACAACCACTATCACAAACCAGGACAGGAAATGCTCCGTCCTTGTCGGCGGGGCAGGCAGACGTTTACTCTATCAGCAGTGAAAGACTGATTAGATTAGTTTTGGAGGAGGGCGAGCGTCCCACACAATATCTTTGAACTCCAGCTGCTCCTGATACCTCCTCTCCCCTTTACACACATTAAATGTCTATCCCTAATCCCCCACTGCCCCCACTTACAAAAAAGCCAGGGGTCATCCTGTCAAGTGGCTGTCAACAGATCTCATTTACACAAAACTAAACACATGGCTATGTGCAATGTTAAGTGGGACGTTCTGGTACTGATTAGAGATTTGCAGATAATGAGGGTTAAGGATTGCCTCGCTAGAAAAAAAGAGACAAAGTCATTGTTTTGAATTAAATATACAGTATATTACAGAATCAGACATTCAGTGAGTGAATTTAGTTCACGTCAGTCAGGCGTATTTAAACATTTGATTTATTTTCATAAAAACACTCACCAAAGTAGGACTTTTAAAATTAATTTACTGAATCTTTTTGCTGCTTTCTTTTATATCTGGCGTCCTAATTAGGTTTTCACACCATATGCAACAGGCAGTCTTTTATCATAATACCGCCTTTTGTTTCCATGGTTTCCATTCAATGCATAATTCTTGCAAAAGAATGAAAAAAAAAAAAAAAAAAAAAGCGTGATTGATGACTCTTGCTAGAGGCACATAAACATAAACAACCAGCACTGATTGATTAAGTTTCTCACTGACTTTTGTTTCTTAAACACCAGTTTAAGCAGCCCACACTGTGCGCTGGAACGTGGGTCTGCTCACTGCCATTTTCTGCCTCCAGGGCATTTTTAGCACGACCAAGAAGCAAAGAAAGAGAAATTGGACCTGGTGACCAGTGGTTCTTCACGACTGACTTATAGGCACTTTGAGTGAGTGATGCCTCGGCTCGCCCCGCTTGCAGAAGCACTCCATTCATTCACTCTGAGCCAACAAAGTTATGAGAGCTTTTTTATTCTTATGAGCTTTTCTGGTAACTGGGTTTTCCCGATGCACATGGTGAATTCTTTGATAGATGCTGCCCTCCGTGTCCCTTTGGTAAATGCCCCGTGAGTGCCCTGGAAATAGATGGATTATTATGTGTGTGGGTGACTGTACTGTAGGAGAGCAGTTGAGTATGCCACATAGGAAGTACAGATTGTAGAGCAAGGCAACCTCCAGGGAACAGCCCTATTAGGAAATGGCACATCTCAGTGGCACTATACAACTGTAGAGATTCAAAACATTTGGTACTGGAAATAATAGGTTTTAAAAATGCATATTTTGTTTCACATCTACGCAAATATGGGCAAAACAGGATTCATTGTTTGACAAACACTGGATGTATGTAGATACAAAATCCAACAGTATTCTGTAGTTTTGTTTTCGAAAGTGCTATATTTGAACGTACCTACAGTGGCTACATGGTGTGATCCTACCTTGAATGTGTATGATTACAGTATTGCTACCTTTGAACCTCCTTGATGAGGTGACCTAATGCTGACCTTTCAGAGCCTGGAGGTCACTGCTCTGACCAACATAAAAAATCAAAAAAGGCTTTTTCACAGCCGGTGAGCAAACACTGAAGGGAACAGCTGTGAGTTTTGTACTGACCATGCAAACTGCTGTAGGCTTTGTAAGGTCATTATATGATAATGAAAATCATTACAGAATTACATGGGGGTTTAGGACATGAGAGCAGCGGGGAGGGGAGGGGAGGGCCACATTGGGTTTGATAAATGGACTGTGAAGGTGCCCATCTGGCCCTCTCTATGGCTTTTTCTTCCTGCTCTTTTATCCACTCTCGTCCTTTACTACCCCTCTTTCATTCCCCTCCTCTGTTCTCCAGTGGGCCAGTTTAAAAGCAAGCAGGCCTGTAGTGAAAGATTAACAGAGTGCAAACCCAACTCACCTCTGTGGAGGAGAATAGAAGAGGGGAGACAGGCGGAGGTGTTTATGACCCAAAGCAGGGTTTGTGCATGACTTGGCAAACCCTGTCCTCCCATCTCTCAGTGTGGGCCGGTAGGAGAGTAGGCAGCCATTGACCTTTGGCATCGGAAACAGTTGGACAGTTTAGGACGTGTGAATCGCTGTAGTTTGGAGGCACCTTGGTAATCTTTGTTTAATAGGCTTGGATGGTAGAGAAGGCAGAGAAATATGGCAAGCGCGAAGAAGTTTGTTACTGAAAACAGTTAAACTGCTACTATTTTGAAGCATTTTGGATTTATACCACATGACAAGAGAGAGACAGCGAATTCTGCAGCAGTGGCAGCCAGGGATGGAAATACATCATATTCATCTGTCACATTGAGACATTGTATGTGATTTTGGACTGCACAAATACATTTACGTGAGGGCTTTGCAAGGATGGCAATTTGTACTATGGCATTGCATATTTCCTTTTTTTAATTATGCAAGTGTTTCCTACAGTTAAAATTATGTGTTATATTTTGGATTATTTTAAAAACTCAGATTTTTACTTTACAATGATTTTAATGAATGCCATTTTTCGATTAATCCTAGGCAAATGTCCTTTTATTATCTAATTCCATTCCAGGGCGACCCCTTTGAAAAGACAAGGAGTTGACCCACACCGTACAGGTTAGGGTGTCACAGTAATAGCTGTACACTCAGAATCTGTGGCGTAGTACATCTGTCGCCTGAGTTTATTACTTCTCTCTAACTTGTTGAGAGTTAGTGAGGTCTTTATCCCAAGACAAAGACAACATCAGCTGACATGGCAAGCAGAGCTAAAGGACAGAGAAGGAGGTCCACGTGTCCACAGCTGCACTCATCACTCAGCTGTCCAGCTTGACCCATGACCTGTAGGGCCTTCTCCCAGCCTCCATCGGCTTTATGTTTCCTGCCATTGTCATCCTCTCTTGTCCTCACCTGGACAGGGCGCTGCTACACAAAAGGCCCAGTCTGTCATCAAAACCAAGGGTCACCGGGGGCCAGCAGGGGCCAGAGAGCCGAGGTTGAAGCTGTGCCCAGCCGGGGGTGACCCCACAAGTGATGTCAGCTACCAGTTGCACCCCTGTGGAGACAAAAAAAGAGGAGAGAGACCTTCGTTGGCTGGCACTTCATTCCAGGAGTGGTGACATTTCTTTTGTGTTGTCCCTGACAGACCCCACCCCGATTCCTGCACTGGGGTGGGACAGGGAGTTAGGAGACAATGGAGGTCCCCTGTCCCAGATGGGAGTTGGAAAGATTTTCAATGTCGTGTCCACAATTAAGATGGACAGACCACAGCCTTGTCTAATGTGGCCAATGACCTCTTTAAATCCCGAGAAATGGAGACGCCATACTGCAGGGATTACTCTAATGCCATATACAAATCACTCTCTTTATACACTCAAGGTTTCACTGGGCACAAGTTCCCATAGACCTCTAGCAAAGCCGTTATCTGTTGAGATGTCATTGCACATGTGATTGGTTTCTTTACCTTAGGGGTTTGCTCATAGCAAAGGTGCGCAAACACCTGTGTGTGATGGGTGGAACTGTCGTGCCACAACCCTGTTCTCTGTCTGTGTGTTTGTCTTTGTACCACCTACTTTGTCCGTCATCGACATTGCTGTGTTTACTTGGTTCAGGGCACTGGAGGATAAAACAAATAAGTACATGTCATCTGTCTCTTTCATCGCTGGCCAGCCTGTAATTAGTGCAAGCGCAGTGGTTAGCCTAAGACGCTGTCGTCTAATTTGTCTGTCTTTATCTTAAACATGACTGTGTGGTCCCTGAGACCAGTTACATGCGTGCCGCGAGATCGCCTGTGGCCTATGTGTTTGTGAGGTGTGTGCTTGTGTGTGCTTGATTGTAATTTATGAATTCATCTCTCATGCACCCGCCCCTATTCAGCAATCAGTCAGTTATGCATGACATGTCCTAACCTTAGCAGAACCTCACAGCTGCTGTCGCCGTAGCAGTTGTACTCCCATTCTAGTTAGCTCCCAGGCTGGAAAGTACTTCAGAGTATGTCTTATTCTTGCAGGAATATACTTTGAATAAGATGACTGGTGATGCTATTTCTTTACCTTCTACTTTCTTTACAAACAAGTTCTATCTGTGTAAATATGCACTTACTTCTATCTTGCCTTCTCAAACAAGTCAGTAATTGGCGATGAGGTGCATGCTTTCTCTCGTTTTGTGGTTAAGTGTGGGAATGGAAGGCTTGCAACTGGCAGGAATCAGTATCACGCTCTCTCTTTGTTAATTTCCCCTGCTTATCCTTGACTGACTCACAACAGCATTAAATTGCTCACGTTTTAATGGAAACAGTCATTTCATAATTATGCATTTCACAGTAAGAGCTTGGCAATGCAATGCGGCACAGAAAGGGAGAAAGAGAGAGTTAAAAATGTCATTAAAAGTCCCACAGACATTTAAACACACTTGTTGCAGAGACAGTTGCCGTTAAATGCTGCCTTTTTTAATATGGAAACAAGATTTGTGTTTGGAAAAGACAACGTGGTAAGGAGAGGGGAGGAGGGTCTGGGTTTGGGGCTGTTTTACTGGTAGTCACGAAAACCAGGACATTCTTTCTGGTCAAAGCCAACATCCCAGAGAGCTGATAGAGCATGATTGGATGAGGATGTGTGGCAGGCATGTGAAACAAACGGCAAGAACCTAGCATTATTGGTCAGTGGGGGGTGTGCTCACCAAAAACACTGTCATTACAGTTTATTTCATCTAAATCCTGTTTGTCCTTGGTTGAATCACAGTCCTCCTTAAAACATTAAGTTGAAACGGTACCAATTTAGGATTTCTACGCTGAAATATGTACATGTGAAAAAAATGTTGAGCGGTTAGTGAGCTAATTACATGAGCACAAGTATAACCATGACATATCATTATGTCAATTATTATGTGTAGGCCTTTGGTAAACATACAAACAATCTTCATATCATATGCTTGTAAAGTTTCACGTTGTGTTTTGTGTACGAATTGTTACAGCTACTTGAAGGTGCTGGGTTCGGGTCGGTAATGTCTCTATCACAGAAAATAATTGAAAGAATGTATGCCGTGTTTTAACACACACACACACACACACACACACACACACACACACACACACACACACACACACACACATGCACGTTATAGATGCATGCACACCACATGCTCCTTTTTATTTTTCTCCACCTCATCTACTACAACCACCCCACCTGGGCTCTTCTTTCTCCTTCACACACCTCCACCCCCTCCACTCTTTACACACACATCTTTCTCCCCTCCTCTGTTAATTATAACCTACACCGCTGGAACACTTCATTTCATATCAAGCATATTGTCTCTTCAAGGCTGGCAGGCAGGTCATAAATTATCCTGAAGGTGAGGATGGAAGTTGGAGGAGATAGTTATGAAAATTTCATCTGTCTGCCATAGCGGCCGCAGCTGCTCCTGTCACCAGCCGTGTGCTGGAGGAATTACACCGGGTCAGCGTTTGTGTATGTGTGAGGGTGTGTTCTTCACTTTGTGCATATGCTTAGGTACTTGAACATGTGAATGGTTACAGTGTGCACGTATATACAGCTCTCACGCATGCAAGTCTTTGTGTATCACCACATTTGTCCCTTTGTGCATGTGCGTGTTCCTGTGTGTGTCGCTGGGCCAGTGTGTACAGAGGGTTGGCCAGGTAAGACCTGCCTGTCAGTGTGTGGAACATCTCTGGCGTCCCTGTCACCCCAGGGCCCCCAGCTCTGCCCCGAAGCAGGGAGACTTGGAGGGGGGGGACAGTCTCGCAGGGCGGTCCCCAAGCTGTCTCTGTTCATTACCGCTACAGAGATGGGACGTGGCCGGCAGGTGGCCAGACCTTTAGTCCTTACCTACTGTGATCATCTGCTGCTCCACTCTGTGGATGTGTGTCTGTGTGGGTGGGTGTGCAAGTGTGTTTGAAAATGAACAAGAGTCAGAGGAAACCCATAACTTATGTATTCAAGCAGGGAAGTGCATATTTTATGTTTGACCTATGAATGTGCGTTTATGTCTTTGACAGATTATTGCATGGAAGCAATGTGCCTGAGCAGGCACATCTCTTAATGGCTATGCTTACATATTTACAAATGTATTCTGCATTTGGAGAAACTGGAGTGCTGCTGTGGCACTTTTTTGACAGAGAGCGGAGCATCTCTTCTCAACAGACAGCCACTCCCAAGTGGAAATTAGTAAGAAAAGAAAAACACAGTAAAACTCCCCCCTCGTCCCCTCCCACGTCAATTTGCAGTTTCCTGCAAAAATTCTATTAGGGCCAAAGTCCATAGCTGTTAATTACAATTCTAACTAGCTTGCCTCCTGACGAATGGATGGCTTCAGCAGCGATGTAGGATAAAAGGGATATCAGCGATTTCACTTCCCTGTACAAAGGCTGCCTCTGAAATGGGTCATCAATCCCACAGTGATAAATGTCTGGTGGAGTAATGACTCTCTTATCGGCGCTGGATTACCGCAGATATTTGTAATTAGTGTAGCCACACAAGTCCCCGACAGATGTTTTTGAGGCGGCACAATATTGAAGCCTTGTTTTAGTGCTAAATGGGAACTTTCTGCAAAGAATAGGGATAGTTGGAGCTATTGTTTTGCCGCAGACATAGGTGAATCTCAAGAACTGATCCGCTGTTTTGTCAGTGGGAAGGTGGGAATGTGTTGTGCTGCCAGGGGGAGTGAACGATTCACTTTTAACTTCCATTTCTCATGTTTTGGGTCGAGATTCACTAGCTGCCCTGAAGTTTTTTTTTCCTTCTTCCCCCCTCTTCCAGCTCTCATGAAATCTAAATGTAATGTATTCAGCCTGAGGTGTAGCTCTATTCACAATGCAGTTTGACACTACCAAGCCCTACTCCCCTCTGCTTTCACAATGCATCTGTACAGACGGACTGCTGACAAGTCTGTACCACTAATACAATTGTCCTGGCTGTCATTGACAGCGACTTTGTCTAAATATGTGTAATACACACACTTAGAAAAGGGAGACCCTTGATTCATTTATGTCTCTCTCTCTATATATATAAATATATGTATATAAATAGTATATGTATTGTAGAGAACTGGTGCCAATGAGCCCTTTGTGTCTAGATTGGGTTGAGAGCCGTGTTCTGTTGCCAATATGTACACTCACCAACCTACTGTCCGACACACCCACAAACCTATACCCACACATACACAGCCTGCACTGACAGACGTGTAACCAGATGCAGCCAGAACTAGTAATGGCAGGTGATTATAAGTGGCACACGTGCCAAACTAATTAAACCCCTGGGTTGACAGCAGCATTTGGTGGCACTGGCATTCTGGCATGCTGGCATTAGAATAATTGTAGCAGCAGCACATTTCACCTGCGAGACTGCAACTAAAAACGTCATTTATTTTACAGCAGGCAGCACCGGATGTTGCTACAGAGGCCCGAGTTAGCTTGCTTAAGGTTTGACATGTATGGCAACCTCTGGCAGATAGGATAGCTTCTCTATGTCTGTTAGAGCCACACTTTTTGCTTGGGGGAATACTGTTTCTATATTTTACACTTTTTTCTAAATGTTAAACTGAAAGAGACAAATAAGAAGTTCATCCTCCAACTGTTTGAATTTGTGATTGTGATATTAATAATAATGATAATAATAATATAGTTTACAAAGAACATAAACCCACATACATACAGACAGAGATTTTTCCAGTACTTCCATACTTTACATGCACACACACACACACACACACACACACACACACCCTTTAGGAAGAATACTAATATTTACTCAAACACATATACACATTAATACATTTGTGGATCATAGATGATAAAAAATATAATATAGCAGACAATATATACAAATAACATAACTGGGAAGAAAATACAATTAGAAAATTCTAGCTAAGAAATTAAGTTTTAAGAAGTGATTTCAAGTGCTCATAATATGCTCATTTTCAGGTTCATAATTGTATTTAGAGGTTGTACCAGAATAGGTTTATGTGGTTTAAAGCAGCCATATTATGCTCATTTTCAGGTTCATAATTGTATTTTAAGGTTGTACCAGAATAGGTTTACATGGTTTAATTTTCAAAAAACACCATATTTGTGTTGTACTGCACAGCTCTCTCTCACTGCTGCAGATCCTCTTTTCAGCTGGTCTCTGTTTTAGCTACAGAGTGATACCTCTTTTCTTCTTCTTCTGTACTATCTTTGATTGCACTGCACATGTCCAGTAGCTCAGATGTAGATCATGTCAGCTAGCATGCTAGCGTTAGCCATAGCGTTAGCATGCTAACGCTACGAGCTAATGGTTGCGGTTAGCCTGCTCGTTTCGGCTTGTGACGTCACAAGCCGTGCCGATTTTGAACAGCTCACCCAGAGACTGAAGGCAGGACACATTCAGAAACTGTATCTCACTCAAAACAGCATGGATGGATTTCTTTCAAAGTTTGTATGTGTGTGGAAGCACCAGAGACACAAAATAACACCCCAAATCCCAGAAAAAGTGATTTTTTTATAATATGGGCACTTTAATTTTCAAAAAACACCATATTTTTGTTGTACTGCACATTGCTGCAGCTCCTCTTTTCACCCTGTGTTGAGCTCTCTGTTTTAGCTACAGAGTGAGACATCACACTTCTATTCCGTCTTTGTTGGGAGTCACACATGCGCAGTAGCTAGGTAAGCACTGCTAGCTTGTCAGAAGCAGAGTATGAGGGCGTGCCACGCTAGCAGCTAGGCGAGCATTATAACATGTGTTACAAAGTGACGCACGTTTGTCACGGAAGTAAAGGCTGGACTACAATAGAGCAGTTTGGAGCAGTTTGTGAACAGTGTTTTCTCTGGAAGATGGTGAGTCCCTTTGGGGTGGACTTTGAGCTTTTTCACTTTGTAAACCTATAACATGCACAAAAAAGATATATAACACAATAAAGGGAAGGGAAGAAGCCAAAAAGCATAATATGAGCACTTTAAAGGAGGACACAGAGTCATCAAGCCTTATATATTCAGGTAGGCTGGCCCACCTCTGCATGTCCCCCAATAAGGACACACTGCAACAGACAGGCAGCAGGCAGGCAGGAAGGAGACAAGGACAGGAGGACGAGTCTCTCAGTTCGTTCAGTTCTCAGGTCATCACTTCTCCAGCTGGAGGGCTGGAGCTGTAAGCCCACCTCACAAAGGTCAGAGCCATGCCAGGAGGCCAAAAACTGCACTAGGAGGCCCACCTGCACACATTCTGTGCATCTCCCATACATAAACTCTCTCTCTCTTTTTTTCCACACACACACACACACACACACACACACACACACACACACACACACACACACACACACACACACACCTGGATGGTTGAGTAAGAATTCTGACATACCTTCAGTTCTGTGGAAACTAGTCTGGCTGCAACCGACTTGACTGATTCATGTGATTGCCTTGTGCTGTGCAGCAGGTGTGGCTAGGCCAGGTGCACACTGTGCTGCAGCACAAGCTGTGTGCACTCTAGGCGAGAGGTAAATCTGATACAGTATCTTGTTTTTTTTTTTCCTGTAGTGTAGAAGTGAGTGGGGTTATGCAAGTTATGCATGGCCGTTGCATGTATTGTCAGATGTATGGGCTGTGGCTTGTCAAATTATATGCTTTCATGTGATATCTAACCAAGACCTGAGATAACCATTCTCTAGTATCTGTAAATCACAGTTGTGACAAATAGAATGTATTCAGCTACTACACTTTTCCCCCCATAGGCTGCACTGTCTTGTCCACCTGCACATAATTGCTTCTTTGCTTTACTGCATACATATCACTTGCTGAAACATCACTTACACTTTTCAGGTTTTATTGAGCTTGCACAGACTGTGTTCACTCTCGATAGCTACTGTGTTAAGCTGGTTGTAGAAGAAGTGAAAAATCAGCTCTTTGAAGGCACAAGTAAGTGGCCGATGGCAGCTGATAGCTGCGGCTTAGTGGATCCTCATTATGTGCTGTAGCAAGCTGATTAAAACATTTGATTTGTTCCCAGTGTGTGTGTGAGCGTACAGTCAAGTGCCTGTGTGTGTCCTGTGCATGTTTGAGCTTACACGTGCACGCGCATGTGTGAAAGAGTAGGCCTTCGGGCTGCTTCGGTGTGTTATCTGTTTTTTCAACCTTGTCATACTAATTACAGTCCATATTTACTTACATTCTCTTTTTGTTTTCTGCCCTCGATAGGCATCTGTGAGCGCCTCTGCTTAGGCTGTTCTCATTAACAAACTGATGATGTGTGATAGGTCTATCTAGTGATGATACAGGGAGCTTTTCCAAAAAAAGAGGTCATGATACAAATGTTGTCAGATTTTTGCAACCACAAAGAATTATGTTCTTGTTATCAGAGACGCTGTGATTGCAATTTTGCCAGTAAGTGTTGTTGGGGAAATACTCCACATTTGAATCAAAGCCAAATGAAAAAAATTATCATTAACAATAACTTGTATCAGGACCTTATTAAATTGTATTATTACCCCATAGTATGCTTAGTTAATGCTTCCCAACTTGAGGTAGGGATGTGAGTAGGCCTGTCGCAATATGCAATTAATCAATTAATCGCATGATAAATAAAAATGAGCTCGATAATTTTTAAATGTAAATTATCGCGGCCGGAAAAAATTCCATTTTATTTATTGTTTTTGGTTGTTTTGTTCATTTATTGTGGATATTTAAAATGTCTTCCAATTCCAGTGTTAAATATTTTTTAGAAATAAAAGTTTATTGATCTTTGAAAAGGTGTACCTGCATTATTATGCCATTATCATTATATTAGATGAAAATGGTCTCAGAACGACAATATTATCGTTTATCGCAATAATTTCTGGGACAATTTATCGTAATTTATAAATTTGTTATCTTGACAGGCCTAGATGTGAGATGATTAACAAGAAAGGAAAAAAGAAGATATTGTCTTGATATATATTTGGACATTTAAAATTTAAAATTACTAAGAATGTTTCACTCCGTGCTTATACTATTAACATAAAGTTCCTATTGCTTCATTGTATATGGGCATAAGCCAACAAGTTTGAAAACCACTGATTGAATACTGTTTCTGAGGTACAGTATTTGCATTGGCTTTCAAAAACAAACATCAGTAGCACAAGCAGCTAACATCTAGATTAGCTAGACAGCAAAACGGCAGTGCCCTGACAGCAGTTGTAACCAATATTAACATGTCCCTTTAAATATCATATTTGAAAGACTTACAAGGTAAACAACTCCATTTGAACATATTTCTACTCTTTCGTTTCTTGTTCCTCTTGGGTCACTGACTCCATGACCAGTTTACCAGTACTGACCTTTGTCAAGTGACCGATCATGTTCGCTGCACGGGTCGCTCACCGCATGTCACTAAAGAAAAGACAGATGGACCTGACCACACCCTGGCTTTTTGGAAACACTGTTTCTGATTAACCAAACCCCTTCAGTTAACTAAACTGGTTACAGCACAATCAACAACATCATTATGCAAGTCCGTGTGTGTTAGAGACACATAGACCAACTTACAATAGGATTTGTAAATGGTTAAACTGAACAGGAAGCTGTGTGAGGATACATGGTGGGGTGAGCAGGGTAAATCACCGACAGCTGAGTTTTATATGGTTTTTGGGGGGTGTGAATGGTTTTATATGAGTGTGAGTGACTGATTCCCAGACACGGAGCACAGTGCATCCTGAATGTGTAAATGGCATTTATTCAGCCGGTTAGTCTGGGAAAACATATGGTGCCATTTGGAGGCCCAGACTGGTGCACGCTGTTCTCCTGTAATTAGACTGGCCCAGCAGAGCAGCTACATAACTGCTTCATGATAACCACCCTACTGAAGCCTACAGTGCTGCTGCCACCCAGCCCTGGCTACAGCACAGGACCAGCACAGTGAATTACACATCCTGTTAACACACTGTTCGACACCAGTGAACATCAGTGACACCACAGCGCTGGCAGCTGCACATTTGCACTGAGGGCCAGATTTACTGGTACGTATGTGACGACATAAAGAAAAATATGCACCGCACCTTTCTCTGTACTTGTGCTTGCAATTTGCATGAAGGTTAAGTCTGATTTACCAAAGCAGCAACTGTGTGTGCGATCAGTGACTGGTGCTGCCTTCTTGTTGTATTCTGGGAAAGAAGGAGAACTTAAACATTTGCAGTTCAACAGTGGGATTTCAGAAAAACAAATCAAATATAGTGATGACTGTTACTAAAATTGTAATAATTGTTTTCTTTTTTAGAAAGGTTGAAGTAGGAGTCATTAAATAAGAAAATGGAAAAAAGAAAAGATGCACGAGGAAATATTGCTCATAAAAAACTTAAGCTGCCGCAGTATAAATGTCAAATCAAAGCATATTCACAGCACATTAGTGGCTCAGTGAATGTCAAGTTCAAGTTTAATGACCACATGCCTGTAACTCCCCATCCAATCTTTGTTTGGTCAGATATTGCATTATTGTATATGTTATAAAACATTTGGTTATTGCGTTCCTTTATTATAAGCCTTGTGTTTCTTTGGATACTTTTTTTACTACCTTACTACAGGTGCCCTGTCATCTTTTTGAGGAGCAACCATAGTTTAATATATCTTTGCATATTTGAACCTGGGCGGCACAGTGGTTTGCACTGTTGCCTGTGTGGAGTTTGCGTGTTCTCCCCTTGTTTATGTGGGTTTCCTGAAATACAAGTAAAGTTAAGTTGTGGTTGTATTATATAGTATATAGTATGTAGTATATGCACATTAGCCCTGTGATAGTGCAGCAGCCTGGCCAGCATATACCCAAGGTCTTGCCCAATGTGTGCTGGGATAAACGTGAGCTCCCTGTGAACATAAATCCAGCAGAATGCACAAAAAAACCCTTTTATCAATGTTTACCCATCATTTCGTTTGAGAAATCACACATCATTTTGAGAATCACATACTCACTCATTGGCCTGCACTTTACCTGCTTTGTGTGATATAGTAGGAGACCTTTTGTTTCTCTCTCTTTTCTTCCTTATTGTCTTTGCTCTCTTCTTTTTTTAATCACTCCCCACCCTCCCTTCAGGATCAGGGGAGCAGATTGTGTGTCGAAGGTGTGGGTTGTGTTGGCAGGGCTGTGGGGGCGTCAGCTGGGCTGTTGTCCCGTCAGGGGGGAACAGGCTGGCAGCCCGGCGGGAAGGCCCTGTTAAAGATACACTGCTGGGAATCGGGCTGAGCCAGCGCCTGGTCCAAACCAAGCACACACACATGAACACACACACCAGGAGGGATTGGTAAGGAACGTGGTGGGGGTGTCCAAACCTGGGATAAAGACATTTCCTCCCTCATTTATAAAATCTGACACCACCAGTCTGCCTTCTCCTCCTCCCTCATCAACATCCCTTCACAAAGACCCCAGATGCACACACACACACACACACACA
This sequence comes from Sander lucioperca, assembly GCF_008315115.2. Taxonomy (NCBI): domain Eukaryota; kingdom Metazoa; phylum Chordata; class Actinopteri; order Perciformes; family Percidae; genus Sander; species Sander lucioperca. Next base: position 11,243,715 of record NC_050175.1, read on the forward strand.
CACACACACACACACACACACACACACACACACACACGCACACACACACACACACACACACACACACACACTCACACACATTTGCTGGTGCACATACAGTGAAAATCCAAGCTGCAGTACAGAGTTTAAGCTGCAGTTCCTCTAATGACCAGTAAACGCTGGCTTGAAAAAAACCCAAAAAACTTTTAATTCACAGCCTTGTCAGTTTCGCCCTCAAAATACAGTCAAATGAATACGTTTGAGTGAATGAATAGGAATTTGTTTAATACATTGTCTTTTATTTGACCCCTAATTTGGTTAACGGTAAAGCCATCCCATAGCACAATGTCCGACCAGTTACCTTCAGAAACTTATACACAGTTTCACAGATGCTCCTTCTGCGTTATTCCACGTCAGTGTGTAAATCCTTACATATGATTTAAATACCTTCGTGGGCTTGGAGGGCATTTAAGGCTACAGCAAGCATTGTCGCACATTTCTCTACACATGCAAGACCTGTTATGTACAGCTAACACTCCCTCAACACGCACACATACAGTTACATACTGTACTACATTCTGTCTGTGTCCAGAAGGCGCTGTCTGCGTGGCATGCTATTCTCTTGTTGTCTGTTTAGCAAGTACAGCATGTGAGAGCACTGCCAAATTTCCATATGCCGCCATGTATATTTCAGCAGCGTTTAAGACACACATCACCGACAGTGAATTATGCATGGGGCTGGTACAGTGCAGGTGCTTGTTTTATGCACTTGTGAAGGGAAATTGAACTATGTTTTCTTATGCTCATGACGCTCAAGGCCCAAGGCCCATTGAAGCACACAGGGCAGGCAGCCTCTAAATGGACCGGTGGTGGACACCGTATTCCCCACTAACAAAGGGGGCCTGGCATAGGGAAAGGCGTCCGACAGCTTCTGACAGCTAGGTAATAGGATTCCCACCTCTCTAAAGGGACTGACTGAGGTGCTGTTGTAGTATCCTTGTAGACCATGCTGTCTATTTATATGTGAATGTGCATGTGTGTTTGTTAAATGCGGTGCTGTAGCAGAGATGAGTGACTGAATAATTCAAAACTGGCATGTCTCACAAAATGATGCAAACACATGCATGGATTGTCAGTTGGAGGAATAGAGTGTTGCAGTAAAGACAGCCTAAAAGGCTCTTATGCATTATAGACAAGCCTTTTGAAACGGTTTTCTCATATGCAAATGGAACACACAGCTGCAATCTCTCCCGTTCACTGCAAATCCAAATGAGGCATAGGGCTGTTTATGTTTATATTGTGTTGCGCGACTGCTAGAAGAGGTTGGAGGGGTGTTGGTCGAAGCACATGAAAGATACAATAAAAGACACAATTGTGCTGCTATCAATGTTTACTTGAAAGAATGAGCAGTTAGAGCTGTGGCTTTGCCTGCACAACAGCAGTTGTTTTCATAAGCCTCTCCTGGACTAAGGGAATTGACTGCAGAGGATGAGCATAATTAGATATGTCATTTAAGACACCTATGCTGTCCCACTGCTCTATATTTATCCACTTGCCGGTCTCTAACAGGCCCTCAGGTCAACACGTTGTGTCCCTGCCTGTCAGCTCAGCAGTGGACGGGACATATGCGGTGGATAGAGACAATATGAAGCCACCTACTAGTCACCCTGCCCTCTCCTCTCCTCCTCTCCTCCTCTCCTCCTCTCTTCTCTTTGCCTCACCTTGCCACTGGATGCATTTGTGACAATTCATAGTCCTGGTATAGCAGCCTTGTTTAGCTTGGCTTAATACCAGTGAATCTGCTATTTATAGAGTTTGTTTTAGCCACCTCTGTGTGGTAAATGATGATAAGCCTAGCCTGTAATAAACAATCTCGTAAACAGCTCTGCAGCTCAGCCCTTAATGGCCTTAGAGGCTTGTAAGAGCTTTATAACACATTTATTACCCCTTTAATGGCCGAGGAGCTGTGAGCCATAACATAAGCTAACGCTAATTTAATTTCCTGACATATATTGACTTTATGTTATCTTTAGGTTTTGGTTATTTTGCCAACTTGATTGATTTCATACCTAGTCTTAGGGGGTTCAGGGTCTTGCCTAATGTATTGTGACACTAAAGAGAACTGTATTCAACACTTGCCTCAATTATTTTGCCACTTGGTATTCAGAGTCTGGTAAGAGAAGAGGAGAAACCATTACTTTGTTAGCCAAAAGCACACATACGCTCAGAACAGACAAAAGGGCCAGCATGGGGAATAAAGATATTTGATGTTGAATCTCCCCCTATTTACAGTAGGATGCCTGAATAAACGTGTTCAGAAGCTGGAAAGCAGCATTATGACCCATAACCCTGAGGTATTTGAAATGGAACAGCAGGACTTACTTTGAAAAAGAATAGCAGATGTGCTCTGGGCTCACTGTTTATACCTTGATGTGATTTGGACTGAAATATAAAAAAAGGCTGTTTATCTGTTCTTTCCCTTTCGTCCATGGCTGGAAATTGCAGGGTTTAGGAAAGGGAGGCTATTCAGATACACTGCACTGCTGGCAGTGGTTGGGAAAAAAGGAAACCTCTTTTGTTTTTGTGTCTGAAGCTGGTAGAAAATGATTCAACAAGTATTATTGTGAACGTTTTCATCATATTGCTACAGTAGCTACTATTTACCTATGTTTCCCCTCATCGCTGTTCAGTGTTCAAACCAGATGCTGTTGCAATACACATAACTATGGCATTTTATTTGAAGGATCTAATATGTAAGAGTGGTCTTTTTACAAGGTACAGATTTTCTATCACACAAGTGCCCTTTCTGCAACATTTTCTCATCATGGTTTATTAAACTAACTCTGGGGCCTGGCTATCTACTTTTGGTTTCAGTGCTTCTTTCTCCAAACACCAATTTCAACCCTTCCTCAATTATTCTTTTGTCTGAAAAGAAGCAAGGTATCAATCTTTCATGTTTTGGAAAAATCTGATGAGTGCTATTTTCCGGACCTCCTGCTCGACAGAGATTGTGGAGCTGGCGTGGGGAGAGAAATACGAAATTGCAGAGTGAATCAATACTGGGCCAGTAATGTTAGGGGGGATCCCCTTTCAAAGAGCAGAGCTGAATTTGTACGCCTTATGTTTTTGATCTCTTACTGTACTCATTTCATTCCAGGCACAGTTGTTATCATAGTTGCTGTTGTTTGTATGTTATTTTAGCTTCTTTCCCAAGTAGCTATTTTGCAATTTGGACAAAAATACAATTAAAGGCCCATCTGTTTCCAATGGTCCTAACGTCAGACAGATGGGGTATGTCTATTGAAGCCATACCAGGATCCTGGCAGGTTAGAGGCTTCAGTAATGAACATGCTAAATATGCGACTAGGCTGATTTCATCATAACAAGGCCTGTATGGGCTAGAACTGGTAAATATTATTTTTCATGAAGTTAAGCCGTCGCACTTTAGCCTTGGTGATAGTCCGGGGAAAATATACAGGACTCATGTTTATAGATATTCACCCTTGTGTTGTAAGTTTAAGTTGCATTTGGGACCCTTCTCACTCATGCGAAGTCTCATGAGACATGTATTTAAGGTGTTATTGTTGACCAAACAAGATCTGGAGATCTGAAGAAAAATTGTCTGGTATTCCACAGCGACAATTTGTCAAAATGTGACGATGCAAAGTAATGAAGGATATTGTTTTAACTCATGAACAACAATTTATTTCCTCGTTCACATGTTTTGCATGTTTTTAGCATAACACCTCAGACTACTATGAAGGCACATGTTTTCAGCATGAGAAGCCCCAGTCCTAATCGGGCCCCTAACCACTAAACCTGACAATGTTAGTTAGTATTTTGTGGGACATGCAATCCTGATTTTGGTTGAGCCGTACTGGGCCACAGTACTTTACAACTTTTGAGGAGTCATGGGATTTGCCACATGCGTTCACTTTCAAACTCCTCACATTAAGCTTCAAACCACTGACCCTATGCTTGCCCAATTATACATGTCAAAGAAAATCTCACAATTATCCCTTATGCATAGCGCATGTGTGTAAACAGCTTGGCCACAATCATATATGCTATTATAGAGTAGTCGTCTTACTTCCAGTCTGATCCTGTTCCTTCCTGGGCTGCTACAATACAGCAGCAGTCAGTAGGAACAATTAGTGTGCTTTTTTTGGTACTTGCCAACTCCTGTTTTGGATACAATGGCTACCGGAATTGCGCATCAGTAAACAGGCTAATATAATTGGTAATAATACAGTATACCATACTGACAGCTGTCCTAAAGTGTCTAGGTTAATCGTTACAAATATACTGCCCCACCCTGTCCGTTGGAGACACTTGTGTGAATTTGAGACTAGGGATGCACTAAATCCAGAATTCAGGTTCGGATTCGGCCGAATATTGGGCTTTTTGACGGGGTTCGGTTTCTGCCGAACCTTAGAATTCTTTTCCACCGAACCAAACCCTATGCTTGCACTATGTACAAGTGTTCGACGTAATGACGCTGCCGTTGATTACGGGAAGGTGTTTACGTAGGTGGACTGTTCAATGCAGTAGGCTGTGAGAAAGTGAAAATGGAACTTGTGAGCAGAAAAAGTGTTGTTTGTAAACAATACACAGCATCGCTGCTGTTAAAACATTTGCGTATGAAACATCCGAAAGAATACGAGTTGTGCATGAAGGAATCTACAGACAGCAGCCAAAATGCAGCAACTTCAGGTAAGGAAGGACAGTCACAGCTAAAAACTTGTGTTAACCAGACAGTGCCTCTCCCGGGCTGTCGGTTGTTCTCTCGGCAAATGAGTCTCCCTACACTGGGAGCGGAGGAACCGATCGGCCGGCTGCTGCTCGTTAGCTAACATTAGCTTTCTAATTTCACCCACCCAACATGCCTTCATCATACACTGGTTAGCGAAAATTTGTCGAACGAAATTGTCACTCATCTGGCGATAGCAATGTGCTTTCCTACAATGTGAAAAGAGTTGTTACATTTAACTATTTTAGAAGCTGTGGACGTTGTTTACTTCATTAATGTGTTTACTGTGTTAATGGACTGAGGATGGGAGTAGGATTCGGTATTCGGTTTTGGATTCAGCAGAATCTTAACCAGTGGATTCGGTGTTCGGCCAAACCCCAAAAATCTGGATTCGGTGCATCCCTATGTGAGACACAGTCTGATCAGGTTTTCTTGGGGCTGAGGCAGGGTCTGGGTGTGATTGATCACACTGCGTTGAGCCTGATGGACTCAGGTCTGAAGTACAAGCCCGCGCCCACTCTTCTTGCCTTCCAAGCATGCAAGCACAAACATTTCTAACACAATTCTTTCACCTAGAAACAAGCCTGAGGGCTCTGACCAAAACACTTCTAATATAGGAAAATTGAGCTGCTTTGAACTTTGGTGTTTTTGATAACTACTTGGTATGCTTCCTGGAGGATAACCTGTGGGCTTGGCTTCCCAAGCTTTAATCTCTTTGATTAAGTGCCAGGGCAAGATAGCTCAGCACTCAATAGGCCCTTTACCTTCCTAATATCCCCACTGTCCTGAGCTTGAAAGCACCAGTACTCTCAACTCTCAGTAGGTGCATTTTTAGCCCTCCTTAGACTCCTCTGCAGATAGTTGTTTTCAAAGTTTGGGCCAATAACCTCCTTCCTGTCTGTGACCCTTCCCTTGTCCCTCATCCTGTTTTAGGTCAAGATGTCCTCTGTTCTTTTGCTCTGTTTATGCATTATGATTCATAGCAGCATGGGTGTACGTGGTACAGTACTGCGCCTTCTTCCCTCCCTTTCAGCTGCGTGGAGCTGACGGCAGGGCCACGGCCTCCACAGATTAGCAAGGCTCAAAGAAGGAGCACAGTTGCTGGGGTAATTATGCTGAGAGTCATGGGTTGCCAGATGCAGGATGAGGCTTGGGCCCTGGTTCCATACTGGTGGATCAACCCTAGAAAGCTGCAGCTAATTGCACAGAGCATACATGGTGTAGCCCACCCAAGCCCCCATCATCACAACCATCTCTCAGATCATGACTGTTTTGTGGAAGTATGCAGAACAAGTATCCTTGTTAAGTTAACTTGTGTCTTTCCTGAATGATAAATACAATATATTAATATTATATTTTTGACCTACATTTCCCACTAAACAACTTTAATTATCCTTGTAAAGACAGTTGTACGTGACAGCGGATGATTTACGGACTGTATATTGAATTTAGCAATACATTGTCAAATAATTTTACTGTTCACTAACATTTTGGCAAATTGATTCTTCATTTAAAGCTAGTGATTTGTCACAGTTTCGGTGTCAGGCACTTTTCTGCACAAACAAGCATACTATTTGACGACAAACACTGAACTTGGGACTCAAGGTTTTTGTGTAACAATTGACAAAATGTACAAATGTTCTACTGGCAAAGATATTGTGTGTGGTTGGCTTAATATCATTAGTATTCCAGTCATAAACGCATCTCAGTCAAACCCTTCAGCTTGCATTTTTACATAACTGAAGTTACAGCTGTGCTGTATCTGTTTAAGTCAATTCTCATCTGTTTGTAATTCATACATATTTTAAATGGATCATGATCTGTGTCCAAAACCCAAACAATTGTTTTGTGCAACTATTTTTCCGCTCTTTTATGGGAAATTGTCATAAACCTTGAAAAGTAAATGAGCTTGTTTGGTAGGAGAAAAACCTCAGACTTCAAATAACTGTCTCACATTTACTGCATCTAGCTCATGATGCCTGTTTTGATTGGCTCTGTGTTTCTCAAGAGGAGATTTTGTTATGCATTTCGCTGCAGCTGCCCAAAGACAGCCACTGGATTTAGATGCAGATAGAAAACAAGACACTCTCTAAAATGGGCTGACCCTTCCCAGCACTCTGTACCCTCTCTGCTCTCACCACAGAGATATGAGGGCACTCTGACATACTTCTGAGGCATCTTTTGTTGTTTCTTATGGGTAAATTCTGCCCAGTGTTATTCCCTGTGAACCCCCTACACACACACACGCACGCACACACGCACATAACCAAATCCAGTCCACAGCAAAATCCAGAGCGTTGCAGTTTTCTTTTTACACACATCAAATATTGTATACCAAATACGGTTAAAAGATCACAGCTGGGACCATATTTAGGTCTTTGTTTACATTTACAATCTAAGACAGTAGCTTGAAACAAAAGGCTATAATGGGTGTTTTTCTAACTAACTATTTTCTAACTTTTCTGTTTGCTTTCATTAGTTTTTCAGTTTATCCATCTTAAAAATGATTGATGCCCTGTTGATGCCGTAGATTACAGTCGCAGAGAGGAGAGTCTTGTAGTATAAACAAGTAGAAAGACTTTACTGTAGAGACTGCTGAGCTACTGCAGCATGTTAAACTAAAAGTTTTGTACCTAAAAATAATTCTGCACCATTAGTAACCATTAGTGAGTTTTGCGTATAGCGTCCATGCTGGGTGTACTGTCCGTTTGAACAATGTCCCAAATATCCCATGTTAAACAGACTCAACTGCAACAATTGTGAATTGTCAACCAAGGAGTCAGTAAGTAGCCTTGGAATGGAAATTATGAGCCAGTTATGCCAGCCAAGTTATGATGCTTGGTTAATCAATAGCTTAGGTAGGAGAGTTAGTAACCCACCTTGGAAAGTCTTACAGAAAAGCTGTCCACCAGCTTATCAACAGCAAGATTTGCCAACTTTGATACAGACATAGACTTTGCTGGCATCTCAGTAGTCACTTTGGCACTTATCCTGTGCCATGCCATCCCTCCCAAACACCAAAGTAATATCCTATGGCATCTGAATAATGTAGAAGGTTAAGTCATCCACCATGGCAAATAGCAGCTTGACTGCATGCAAGTGTGTATGAGTGCTCGTTTAAGTAAATATGTGCAATACTCATGATGGGCTCTATTACTTCTGCAGCAGGGTATCTCTTAACTCCTATCTTTTTTAATTATTCAGTTCATGAACAGTATATATATTTTGTTGGGGGTTATTGGGGCATGAATAAGCGTGTGTCACGGCCTTTTCACAATCCCTTATGAGCAAATCCCACCCCCCGTCCCTGCCTTGCCCCTAGCAGGCCCAGCTCAGAGTTCTTCTGATAGCCATGAAGGGATTTGGGCTGGATGGGCAGACCCTGACTGGGCTGATTGCTTTAAATGGCACTGGCTAAAGCTGCCTTTGAAAGCAGGGGCGTTGATGAGCGCCTTCTCAGAAGAGCCTGTGTAGTCACTGCCTCTGGGAGGGACCCTCTCTAATACCTCCGCATAAGATATACAGGAAGAGGCAGGGATCACCAGTCACCCCCAGCCAAACACACACACACACACACACACACACACACACACACACACACACACACACACACACACACACACACATACATACATACATGCACATATAGACATGTGCACACCCACTTACTTAGACAACAACAAAAGTACTTTCAGTAAACTTTTTTACTCATACTTATGCTGCCTAGTTGATGGATATTTAAGTCACTCAAGCTAGACAGTTTAATAACTAATTTTACCCTCCCAAAGTACTGCCGAGTGGAGTTATTCATATTATTGAAGTCCTCTCTCAGTTTGATGAAAGCATGCTACACATCTGTCTATTTGTGCCGATGCTCACTTGAGAATACACTAATGTGAGCAGCTTGCAAAGACCGAGAGGGAGGATTTCCAGAGGAGTATGTGGGCTTGCTTGTTTTGTTCGCTGTTTCACCTTGTCCTTTTGCTCTCATAAAACACCTTGAACATGAGAGAAGACAAATTACAGCTTCAGATGCAGGTGTCCCGGTGCGTTTTTTATCTCTCAGCAGGCCCCCAGGGTACATTACCTGTGTTCCACAGGGCTGGCTGTGACATGGGAGCTGTCACTGGTGGGGCCCCTGAGGCCCAGACTGCTGCTCTAAACAGGGTGGCCTTCTCTCTTTGATGGCCTGTCGCCCGGAGCATGGAGCGCTGAACTTAGGATGCATCCGCACCCAGCACCCCTGACCCCAAACCCAGTTACCCCTTGACTTTGCTATCACCTTTGTCATGGGAACAAGCATGTCCACCATAAGCATCCTTGGTGATTAACATGAAAACACAGCTATACAGCTTAATGCTCATTAGGGTGATTGGTGCAAGTCAAGGCACGAAGACGTCAGTGCTTTTGACTAGTCATCTTTACTGTGTTCATATGGAAAATTCCTAGGTAATGCTTGTTGGTGTCAGTAAACCTTGTGTCAGAGTCAGAAAGTTAGTATATGTGCTTGTCTTCCACGGCAGTCGAATGGCTTCAGGCGAAACAAGCTAATTTTGCGTGAAGGAGAGAGAGACAGAAGGGGGAAAAGAAGTAGCAGTAAATTACTGATAAGTGACAGAGAGAGCAGCTTATCGTGTGACAGCATCAGTGTGGAATGAAGGCCTGGTGTTGTGTGTGAGTTAACCCTTTGACACATTTGATGGTGAGGGTGAAGGTGAGCGAAACACACAGAAGACGCACAGATGAACAGCCGTGGAAAGAAGAGAGGCGGAGAGGGAAATGGGAAAAATGGCAGGGGAGTGGGTGGTGCTTGCAGCGCGCCTGGCTTTATTTTCAATTGCAGTTTACGATTTTTCATGGTCATGTCCCCCCTGCCTCCTTTTCAAAATAATCGGCTGTCGGTTTTTGCAAGTCTGGCCGCCTTTCATTTCAGAGGTTTGTTTTTGAAAAGGTTGCTATTATAGCCAAATGGTTTCTGTGCTTCTCTAAACATGGCAAGGCATTAGGCTGGGCTCCGGTTTCAAGGCCTGGCTCCTAATGAGAGACCCAATCACACTGAGGGAAAAGACGGATCAGTCCTGCTACACCAGACCCAACCTGTGGTTTACCTCTTGAAACATAACCACACTCCTTCATTCTCTCTTTTTCCCCTTTTCCTTTTCTTCCACTCTGTCGTTCCCTCCACCTCCTGTCACGTCTCTTCTCTTTTACAACCAAACTTGATCAAAGTTGATTGTGCAGCTGCAGTGTTCCACGCAGATCTGTAAATAAATAGATTAACACCAGGGCCCAAATCTAGCCTGATAGCTCGCATGGATTGTATGCGTGGTGCTAGAATACTTAGTTTCATCTCATATTGGTGGAGAGATTTTCCTCTTCAGCTGCAGACAGTGACTGTGAGTCAGAGCCGTGGCTGGCTGACATGCCATGTGAACTTAAGAGCATATGTACTGTCCACTGCTGATTGCACCATGAATGTCCCACAGCAGGGAGATACTAATGGTGTTTCAGGTGTTTTAGAGACTAGGGGCCCTATCTTGCACCCGGCACAGCGCAGCACGAAGCGCAACGCAAGTGATCACACCATTGACCAACAAAATCCTGGTCTAAAGTCAATAGCGCAGCATTTCATTGTTATTTTAACAGCAAATTAGTAAAATGCGCCTAGACTTATGCACAGCGCGGGCACACTATGCTTGTTACACACACACAGGGAAGTGCAGCAGCACACAAACATGCAAAAGATTACAAATACAAATATTAAGGTGCAAATCCGCCATCATAATAGCAATGTGCCAAGGTACAAATGCGCCTGGCTTTTAACCCTTGAGTTGACTACAGGTCAAATTGACCCGTTTTCAGAAAATATGGGACGTAGAAATAAGCGCTGAAAATGTGTAGAAGAAATATTTAACAATTTAAAACGTTGGAAAAAGCAAAAACAAACTGTGAAAAAAAGGCGTCAAAAACATCGGGAAAAAACTGTGTTTTTTTTCAAGGTTGACAGGAAGACAACACAAGGGTTAAAGGGAATGGGAGATGACACTCTGATTGGTTTATTGCATGTTACGCCCAAAACATATCTATGAATTAATGAAGACACTAAGTACAACCCTTTTGATCCATGCGCCTGGCGCACGGACCCTTTTATCCGCCGTCAAACTAGCAAAAGTGGATTTGGACACGCACCTGCGCCATGCGCTTCACGTCGTGCGCTTAGATCGTTAAAATAGGGCCCTAGAGATTGTACTGTTTCCCATACTGTCATTAGGGCTGAGGCCAATTTAGATAAGTGTTTTACTTTAGTCTGTCTTCAGCTCGCCCAAGTTACAAACTTTTTAATATGAATAATGATACAAATGACTAGACTATTGGAGTCAGTGGGCTCCACTGTGGTGTCAGTGACAATACAGATATCAGCAGTACAGTACTTATCTTGCAAAACGCACTGACCGTGTGCCTTTTCATTGTCCCTCTGTACAGAATATGTGCTAAAGCTCTGACTTTCAAACTTATCAGGAACTCCAGATGTGTCTTGTATTTTTTCTCCAGACTCTCCATTTCCCTCTCGGTGGTGTATGTCATGAAGTGGAGGCATACAGTTTTGGGATAATTTTGGGATTGGCCCTCATTGAAACATTCTTAACCTGAACAGACGTGTCTTTAAATTAATTAACACCACCTAGAGCAAACCCATGCATGTTTATATTCGTTCAAATCTTTCCATCTACTTTGCATGCAACAAACTTGCCTTGCCTTCAGTCTGAACACATCTTTAGGCTAATCCTTTTCACTGTGAATGATTGCATATCATGAGAAACACATGTACAGTACAATTGACTTAACACAAATGGTTCTGATTGCGAGTGTGTTTTGTGGAAAGATGTGGTTGCTACAGTATGGCAGCTGATCACAACTCCTGCTTACCCCATGGCTCTCCACAACTCTTCCTCCAGTGTTCACACAACTCTACTGTATTTGCTCTGTGGACGTTGTCTGTTCTGCACTACTGAGTCACAAGGCCCTGTCAGTAAGACACTGGCTTTGACTCCTGTAAAGCTGTAGTGGAAGAGAGGATGGAGAAGAAGAAGAGACGGAGAGCAGTATGCACAGAGTCTTCTGTCACTGCCAGACACTCTTCAGTCTTCTTGCAGTGGGGACTATGATTTATGGAGGAGTCTCCATGTGGTAAGAACCTGAGGAGGATCACTCGCTTCTGCAGGAAGAGAGAGGGAGAGCGAGCAGCTCTCCTCTGTCCCTGGTGCTTCTCTTACACACCTATCTTAGCAGTTCTTATTTCAATTTCTGTTTATAGTTTTGACGGATTATAAAAAAGCAATGCCGGATGGATACCTTCCCTTTTTTCCCCTTCTGTTCTCTTCTCTTTTTTTTCAAAGTGAGTGTGATTGTTAAGCAGTTTATGTATTCTCTTTCTGCCTGTGTGTTTATTGGAGGTAGTGAATTAGGTTTGAAACCATCACCGGAGGTTGTGTTTGAAACTTGAAAGGAAGCCCCCATAGCACAGGCCCCCTCCCTCTCTCATCCCTCCACCCTCTCTCTCTCTCTCTCTCTCTTTCTCTCACTCACTCACTCACACACAACCTCACACTTTCTCAGCGTTAGCATAGTTGTCACACTGTGGCGCCGCTATCTGCACATTATTAGTTATTACTTTATCGGCTCCCAAAGCTGTCAGAAGACACCCTCCTGGAATATACAGCAGGCATAAGCCATCAGTCCTCATTACGCTAGACCCGTGTGCAATTTACACCGAGCTGCCGCTCACACACCCATGACAACATGCTAATGTGTATGTGTTTTTGTGTGTGTGTGTGTGTGTGTGTGTGTGTGTGTGTGTGTGTGTGTGTGTGCGCACACACACTTCTATGCAGATCACAGGGCTGCACACGTATGATATGAGCACATCTTTGAGGGAATGCACTCACATGTATAAAAGGGGCAGGGCTAATGTGCAACATGATAAAAGTATCCACCAAGGCCTTCATGTTTGCGTTTGAAGAGAGCTAAGGCTTATGCTATTCCATGCGTAGTGCTGCTGTTCCGGGCCACCAGGAGGCAGGGACAACATTGAAAACTGCTGCTCAGGACAGCTCAAGTACTGTTCAACACACAGGTGTGCGGTAAAACCCCTTGAGGCACCCAGGGGAGAACAGGGCCCAGCAAGTCAGGCAGGGTGAGTTACTGCATATCCCAATGATAGAGATCAACACAAACGTCACATCACCTGGGAAAAAAGGTGTGTGTGTGTGTGTGTGTGTGAGAAAGGAGAGGTGGAGGGGTTGTAAAAATAAAGAAGCATAATTTCAACATAATGAATTATGTTTTGATTCAGCCCTTGCATATTTTGCCCGAGGTGGCTGTCATGAACAGATGTACAAGTCAGTTTCTCATCATTACTGTTTGCGTTGGAGTATGAAGATTGTGCAAATCAGACCTCCTGCACCGACATGATGCTTACTTCCAAGTCCTCTTGCCAGTGACTAACCTCTCCACCGTTTGATCTAGCAAAGTAGCCACATTAGCACTGACTAATTCCCTTGGCTGTGGGTTTGGAAACAGCAAACATTCTTGAGGCCTGCTGTCACACTATGATTGTAAGACTTGATTTAAGTCTTTGAATCCATCCCTTCCTCCCCACATGGTTTTCTTAAGAGGCATCAGCTGGGCACATACCTTCATCAGTCTGTCAATCACAGGACTGGCACCCACGTTTGGCATGAGGAAGAAGTGGATACGTCTTTGTTCTTGTTGATGTTTGTTTGAACTTTTGAGAAACATTAACATGGTGTTATACATGCACAATAGACAGTGGACACTGACAAATGATTACGTTGACTCATGTGATGGTTATTTCTGTATTTATTGAGTAATTTCAGTTTCAGCTGAAATGTATACAACAATAAGTCATGCCGTTTTCTTCGTCTGTCATTATTGTATGCTCCACTTCTAGAGAATTTTTCATGAGGCTTCCTGTGCAGCTGTTGTATGGAGGACACACTCTTAAAGAAGGTCATGCATAGAAACATTGTGGCATGCGAGCCTTTGAAGCATTGGTGTCTCCAATTTGGTTATTGCAAGAGAGACATGTCCCTATTTGTCTACTCCTGTATTATCAAGAGAACGCAGGCGTATGGATGGCCAGCAGCAACAGGAAGGATTTGCTATGTTGCTCTTGGATAGCTAAGCCTCCATCCCACATAATGCTAAACACAATTATGCAAACTTTTTTTTTTTCTTCAATGAGAACAACGCAAAATAATGGCTTTAATATATGCCCTTACCTCCAGCAAGTGTTTTGTATGCAAATGAGGTGTGATTTCAGGGGACGGAGAGGCGGAATGTCTCTTGCATCCATCTTTTGTTGCCAGGCGGATTACGGGAGATCTGTTATGGTTTGTTAACATGGGAGCTTTTGATTCGGATTGAAACGAAACCATGTGTAGAATTAGATTAAAGACAATGTGTGGTGAGTGGCGGCGCAGGCATGTGCTGGACTTCACCCGCCCCGTACGCCAGCGCTCACCACTGTGGTCCCATTGTTTGGCCCGGCTTCTGTTGTGAAGTGGGTTTTTGTCCTGTTTTTGTTCTGTAATGGGCTGTAATAACTTATATAAATCACAGTGACTGAGCTGGAGCTCCACGGTTTGGGCTTGGCATTGATTGAAGGCCTGGTTCTCCAGAGGACTGGTGAGCAGGAAGTCTTGTGTATGCTGAGGGAAAGTTTGAAAGTCAGCAGGCTTTAGGTTTGACAGTGTTGTTTTGTTTGCAAAGGGAATCAGCCTGAGGTTTTCTTCTGGGGAGGAAGGTCAAATAAAGAAAGAGGAAAGCTTTGATAGTGATCTACAAACAGTGTGTTAGACCAGGACAGGTGAAGATATAAAAAAATATAAAAGGGAGCTGAATTTCTTCCCCGTCTTTTGCCTTGCCTGAAGGGCTTTATTTTGATATCAAAAAGAAAATGAGAAAAATAATGCTGGATTACAAAATCAGGCTCTTCTCATTAAAAAGGGCACACAAACATCAACAAAGGGAGAGAACATTAATAATGTCTTCTTGGAAACTGTGCTCAAGTGGAAGCGAGTGTGTTTTTTCTAATATACTTATACAAAGGTGTGTGATAATGTGCAGGGATGATAAATGAAGGAATATGGAATTAGTAAGATGACTCACTGTGTTCATTACTAGTCAGTGATGTTTTGTCAATAGCAGGACTCACATCATCTTGTAAGCTTTGGGCGGTGCATTTAGTTACACTGCTGGGAATTGTCCGTAACCCTGTTTTACATTGGAAATAGCCCAGAGGAAAAGGGGCAAGAGGAGAGAGAGGAGGGGGTGCAAAGAGTAACCACTGATTAATTATGCACATCCCTGATTGTGACATGATATCTGCTGCTATTAATGGGCAAGGATAATCACTCTGGATTGTAATTTCAGCCTCTGACTTCAGAAGTATACTGTGTCCGACATCAATCTTCATACGAAACTACTGCAATTTACAGACAAACTTCATTTGCGACTGCTGTTGAGTCTTTAACTCAGCTCATTTCTAAGAAGTGAAGTGTTAAGGAGAGGTGGGGGCACAAAGGGTGGAGGGTTGCTTTAAATGGTGTCAGCCATAGACAGGCAAGTTAGAACAGGAAGCCATGATATTACTGTACACTGCTTGAGGTTATAAAAAATAATTAGAGATCTGTGTGAAAGAAAAAAATGTGTTTTGAGGTGGCATATGAAAGTTCACAGCTTTCATTGTTTGAACTTTTAATTCAGCTCTAAATGAGTGTCATTATTCTCACTCACACATGGTATTGTTGAGGAGGAAAATATACGAGAGCTTGGAAATAATATCACATTAAAATGTTAAGTATGAGTAAATGAGAAAATAACACTCACCAGCTGATTTTTATGCATCATCAAAACTGCCACAGAGCCGTTTCAGGTACAGTATTTGCTATGAAATGTGTTTCTTTAAATGTAAATGTCTGTTTTATGTCATGTGCGTAATAACTCTGCTTATTAGAGGGAAAATATAAAGAAGATAAATGGACAGTTTATTCCCCATTTTATCCAATTTCGGCACATTTTTTTCATTACAAACTCAAACCGTATAAAAAAAAAATAAAGTGAAATTGAGCCCAGCTTCTCTTTTTTTTGCCTTCTCCAAAAGCTTCCTTGGCAGTTTGTCTTAAAGCCGAAATGAAACGAAGAATGTAATTAGAGGGAAGGGAAACTTTTAAGGGGAATTTCAGAATGCCGAGCAATCAGAGCCTTAAAAGCAGCATTTGGTCCCCCATCAGAGAGTCTCCTGCCCAGCCACAGACAGTACACAGAGTGTTACGGGCCCCCTTTCCACAGAGACACACACAACGTCTTACTGTTTTTATTCTACCTTCTTTGGGTGTGCTTTGCTGCTGTCACACCTCCCTTACATTAACCTCGCTGTGTGGCTTCCAGATCCAAGAGGAAACCACATAGGCTTTCTCCCGCTGGAAAGACAGGAAAGTGAGCTTGGTGGTGGGTGACGGGACAAAAATGAGAGATAAAAAAAGAAGACGAGGGAAGATCAGGTGTGAGAAAGGGAGAGACTTGGCGAGAGAAATGCATGAAAAATAGCATGAAAAAGTCTGTCCTTTGGTTCTTTCAGGCCCATTGGCGAGGCTAAACAAACAGCGAATGCTTTGGAGAGACACATTAACTGTAACTGCCCTTGATCTGGCAGTGTTTAGAGTGCTGTCGGCATGGCTAATAAACACTTCATTTAGTTTTAATGGTGCCGGCGCCTCTCCGCAGCCTTCAAAAGTACCCTTTATTTGGGTCATTTACGGCTCTTCCTCGAGGAGCACCCGAGGGACTGCAGATCCAGTCCACATCTCTGTCTGCCGGAGCACTCCAGGCCTGGAGAAAATTAATAGGGCTATCTTGGAAAAATAAATAAGTGATGGGCTTTACCCCTGCCAAACAGCCCTGAGAGCTTATTAAGGCAAAGCGAAGGGAGATGGGGCAGCTAAAAAAGAAAAGAGATTTTAATATGAATTTTGCACCTTTTAATGTAGGGCAAGGCTAGTTCTTTTCTCAGTTCCGTCCTTTCTTTTTTTCCTCTTTTATTCCATTTCCTTGTGCACACTCTCCTATCTTTTTCTTGCTTTGCCTCTGTGTTCCTCCTCTACAGTAATTGTAAACACAGCAATTATGGATTGTGTGAGACTTAATTATAGCTTGTGCAGAGCCCTGGGGGAGCTCTGGCGGAATGCTGTGGCTGATAAAACGCCAGCTCATCAGCACCCCTCCAATGGTGGCGAGCCCCAGCGAGAGTGGACCAAAGGGAACCGTTCCCCCAGGGCCCTCCCAGCCGAAGGACCAATTAGTATTAGGCGGGAATTAATCTTAACGGGACACAGCCACTCAAACAGGTCCTCCCAAGGTGAGGAGGAATTAATGTGGTTTCCTTATTGGTTATTGCTGCTGTTGTCATTTAGGTCATTCCCCACTCAGCACATGGGCTTAGGCGTCTCGATAGACCAAATCGGCCTGTAGCTGACATACGTTCCTCTGCACACGCCGTATTGAGACGCAAGTTGGATGAAGCTCCTGGATTGCAAAAAAGAGCAAATCGAATCATACATCATCAATACGTTGTAGTAACTGCTTCTTGTATTTAGACATTCAAAGCTCAGCCCTATTGTCAGATCCCATCAGGAGGGGGCTCATATAGTGATCCATGCCCAGTTTGAGTATTGATTTCTGGGGAGCATGGCTCCATTAAGGTCCTGCCCGGGGGTGTGGAAGGGTCAGTAGTGGAAGTTGTGGGCTGCCGTGACCCCAGCTGCAGTTTACAATCGATTAACTCTGACTGGGAAGGGAGAAAGTCCTGGGGAAGTAAGCACAGGGCCCCACACGCAATTAGGCTACATTAGCCCTCTGGTCAGAGCTGTTCCAGGGGTTGCAGTAAGTTAATTAGCACTTTCTTATGATATCAGTGATGACAGGGGTAAAGCTAGCATTGATTCGGCTTTACTCTATTTCAGCCTTGGAGACCAACCACCAAAGCTGCAGATACTCCCAACATCCCTCCTTTAAATTGAGCACAACATGCACGTCACTACCTGGAAAAAATTAGGAAGCACTAACCCGTTACATTGATCCTGATATTTAACGCTGCAAGAAGTGCTATTTGAAATCCATGCAGATTTGATGGAGTGGGCTGATATCACACTTAGAGTGAAAAGTCTTCTGTTTTATTTTGTAGTTTTTCAAAACAGATGATAGTAAATGTCAGGGATAATAATGGATTTGCATTTATGGCTTCTGACAGTCTGCAGAGGTTTGACGAGGGGGTGGTTGCTCTCTGACAATACCCAAACGTAGACTGTGAGTATGGTACATAAGGCTTCATATAGAGGCTTCCACTTTGACATCCCATCACATGTCTTTCCCATGATATGCATGTTTTTGCCTGTGACTGCTTATTGTCTAGACCCTCTTTCTCAAGAGAAAACACAAAGACCCTGCACTAATTTCTTATTTTGGTAATTAAAGTGTAAAGGTGTCAGAAGCTGATCGTCTTTGTCTCCCTCGCTTAACGCATAACGAACATCTCCCCGTCTCGTCATGTCTCTCCAGTAATCCCTTTGTTTTTTGCCTGCCATTTTCTTTATTCTGCCTCCTGCTCTGTTCTTGGTACTCTTCTTCACCGCTTCATCTTTCTTCCTTCTTCCTTGTGCTTTCGCTCTCTACTGGTCTCACAGTACTCCCTTTGTTAAATGAAAGGTTTGCCAATAGATCACTCATTCTCTTTGTTCTTCCTCCTTTACAGTGTGCCGCTCTCAATATTGTTTGTTTTACCAGCAGCTAAACTACATTACACCTTATTTCTCTCTGTCTGTATCGCTCCATTCTGCCTGTCTGTTTTAGCTCGGGGCCCAGCCAGGCAAGTGAACAGCGACAGATGAAGCACCTTGTCTGTCAGCAATGTTGGAGGGAATTAATCACAATTCAGTAAGTGCTCTGATGAGGATTCAGAGATGCTTGTTAGAGATAGAGCCATCAGGTGTGTCTGATCAGTCATGCTCTGACAGCAGCCTCAGGCGGGACACTGAGCCAGGTATTAAGGTGTGTTTCGGGGCCCAGTCCTGCCCTCAGGTGCTAATGGTCATGAGTGCACTGGACTTTACGTGAACACCCACCAATTCACCAAATGTGGGTTGAAATGAATTGTGGCAAATAGTGTTGTCAAGTTACTGGCTAACCTAGCGGAGGCTTAATCTAATTGCAATGTCCATCCCAAAGTGCCAGACCATGTGCTTAAGCTGTGTCCAAGCACACCTGCTCTTCAGTTATGTGCAGTGCACTATGCACATCAGAGGTGTAGGGAATAGAAATTGGAGGAATGGCATGGTGCAAAAATGCTGCCAGGTGTTTTTGTACATATTGGAAATGTGTTTCAGTTGTCTGTGCATAATGAGACTATTTTTTTTTTCAGTCAAAGTTTCATTCCATCTACTCATTCATATCTGCAGCTACATTGCTTTAGCACAAGAAAACTGATGAATGAAATGAAAATAAAAATAAATAATACACTTTACATTCATACATTTTTAAAATGTATTTGTACAAACTGTGAAAGGATGGTTGCAATTACATATAATGTTTTGGTTAGTAAACATTTTCTAGTAACTTTATAACCTAATAGCCAAAAAGAAAAGTTAATAAATGAAATATAGAAAAAAGCAGATAAGAAAAGACACACATTCACATATAGTATGTAGAGCACTATTAATGATGTCATTCTACTGTGCCACTGAGAGACAGACAGACGCTAAACAGTTGAGCTCCTCTGCATGTTAGCGGCTATACGTGGCCATGTCTTCACATGCCAAGGAAGGGCCTCTGCTCCTTTGGAACGCCAAAGTGTATGTTATGGCTTTGTGACAAATCTCTGACATGACAACTAATCAGATAAGAGCTCAACCCTGAGGCCAGAGAGGGCCACTGGGACAAAAGAACAGGTTGAAAAATAATAAATATCTCTAAAACGTTACAAATTATAAGTGCTCTGCCATTAAGGGAGTCTACGTGATGTGCTCTTTGTGTCTGCGCCCAGTTGCACATTCTTCAGGATAATTTACAACATGGCTCCTAGCAGTTTGTTTAATTTTAGAGCCCAAATGAAAGCGTTTGTGGCATATTGGCATATTTTTCTTGTTAAGCAATGTTTAAGGTAGAGATAGACATGGCAGTAATTACAGGTTTGACTGAGAGTAGGAGTTGAGTTAGCAGACATCAACACTTCCCTTGCCTTGGAAAGAAAATGAGAATAAAACGATAATGTTGGAGATAAAGCATGAAAGAGGTATGTCATCCACTTAACTTTTTCACTGTTGGAGGACTTGCATGGATCCTGCTGAAGCTGCAAAGTAGATTCAAAGTATGACGGGAAACATTTGAGCAGAATATAAACAAACTAGGACAGAAATTAAGAATGAGGACACATCAGCCTGTAATAGCAGTAGAATAACAAACACAAGCCAAAATTAGTCTCTCACAATAAACTGACAGGGGTATAAAAACAAGCCTGTGTACATGATGTGAGATTATAATGAGGCATTGATTGTTTGTCCTCAATTTCCATTTCAGTTCCCTCTTAAATTGAAGGCAGACACTTGTAAACAGCCACACCTATGTCTTTGCTGTTCTCATTAGCTTTTATTTATTTATTTCCCCCACACGTTATTGAGGTAGACGATCGCGATGAGAGGGCGCGTGTTACTTCCTGTATGCGAGAGTGCTTCCTGTTTTCCTGACCATGTTCTGGTCGTCTGTTCCCGAGATGGTGTTTATCGCCCGGTTTGCAATCATCTGAATGATGCAGCCGGGGTCCTCTGGGATGTTTGTTTGTGCTGTCTTTTATTATGCCATTTTTTTAACTGCCATTGTGGCAAGACAGGAATGTGCCATTGCTTGTTGTTGGCTGCTGGAGTAAGAAAGCCCAATTACCATGGGTCCCAGTGCCTGGTTGTAGTTGTAGGTTGGGCTGTGTGTGTGTTTGTGTGTGTGTGTGTGTGTGTGTGTGTGTGTGTGTGTGTGTGTGTGTGTGTGTGTGTGTGTGTGTCGGGTTTGTTCTGGTGAGCAGCTGTCCCAGGCCCCGCTGGCAGTGATGGCAGGGGATGGTTACGGTTGCAGCGGTGACAGCAAGGAGGAGGAAGAAGAAGCAGACAGGCGTATAAGGGACTTCTCATGTGTTGTGTGCTGCCACCTTGGTTCTGCTCAGCAGCCAGCTCTCCCTTTCTGTCTCCGCACCACTTTTAACTGTCTGATGTTGTAAAATCTTGTATGTGACGCTGCGACTGAAGTCATGTGTGTTCCTCCCGGTTTACAGCGTATGTGTGGCCAATTAGAGCTGGGGTTATGAGGCTGATGTATGTATTATAGTCTATTATTCCTTCTTCCCTAATGTTGACCATTAACTGCTGTGTCATTAGTTACTTTACCAACTGTGGTGGCAGAACAGGAAGGCACACAGTCTGTCATAGAGTACACATTTCTTTGTGGGTACAAGGCATGGGACACAGGAATGCGACTGCGAAACGGTGACAGTATTCTGGGGAATTTTAGTAGAGTAAACCAGGAACCACATGATATGGTTGCCATCTAATTAAAAGAAAATAGCAAGTCCATCAATTTTACTTTTAAATTGGCTTCTTGAATTTTAAAAATATACATTGTTAAATGGTTTGTTATAGCATAGAGTCCTGAAAATTCACATGAGGAAGGTCTGTGTGACCGAAACGTTGTGAAATAAGTATTTGCAGGCGTAATGGACAGTGTGCGGGACTTCTTTAACAAGTATACCATAGAGTCCTGAAATTTGCTTAGGAATTGTACAAACCCTTGATTTAACAAGAGAAACAAACATGACCTGTGAGTTTTCTGGTGTTGCCACTGCAGTGTATACAGTAGTATCCTGGACCCCATTTCAGAAAGCAGGTTTAGCGAAAACTCTGAGTTTGTTAACCCTGAGATGAGGGAAACTCTGGGTTTTCTGTTTCAGAAAGAGAGGTAACTTCACCTCAGAGTCAGTTACTATGGTAACTGAGCCTGTCAACCTAACCTGGTCGGGGTTTTCTTCTCTCAGTCTCCTCCCTCTGACACAGCACGCTTTCATTTCCTCATTCATTCATTCAGTCTGTATCAGGCGCATTTTAGCGCAGTTTGTTATCGGCATGAATAAAAAAAATTGTGTTTTTTTATTAACCGTGTTAGGCAGACTATAAAATGTTTTTTTTTTTTTTCTAAAAACATGGCATTTCTTTGTGTCGACGATCCCGTTGATGAAGAAGCTGCTTTACTTCGCAGGGTGTTGTCGGGAGATGATATTGAAGCCCCGACATTTTAATTTTCAGATAACTTCCTATTTGAGCGGTATCGTTTTTCTTCCAGTCTGTTATGCAGCCTATAGGCTACATAACCTTATCCGTCCTCATATCACTAATGTCACCCATCTTGGGCATGCTCTACATCCCAGCAGATTATTTGTGTCACATTAATTTCATTTGAAAACGGCAGTTGTCTTTACAACATTGGTGATGCGGAGCATTTTAGTAAAGCCACTGTAGCGCCATCAGAAGAGTGTGACTCGCTCTGAAATGTGTTTTAAACGTTTTTTAGTGTTCCCTGGACACAAACCAGTAAGAGCCATTAAAAAGGAGTTCCACAGTATTGCAGGTGAATGATGTAAACCCTTTGAAATAAAAGATTATGAATTATAATTCTGTTAATGATGGTGCTGCAGCCTCAGTGGGATTAGTAGGCGTAGTACTTTTTTTGCCCGCAGTATTGCACCTAAATGAAATAGATTATAGGTTCAATACCATTTCACCAGTAATATTAGGCTATACTTATGATTAAATACAATACACTATATTGGAATATTTACTCTAGCAGCGATTTTCTCCCACGCAAATTCTCTCTCTTTTGCAGCAGCCGCTGTGTTGTTTTTTTAACTCGCTGTATGTGCGCATGAGTATTTCCGCCGACCCCTTTGTTTGTGGTTGTTACCATGGTGAATCGTAGTATCATGGCTCCATTCATGCTGCCTTTTTATTGTGGTGCTGCACGCGCGTGAACCTACTCTGAGTTGATTGAACCAACTCATATCAGCTGTTCTGAAACCGAAAACTCAGAGTTTCCCATCTCAGGGTAAATCAACTCAGAGTTCAGGGTTAGACTCAGAGTTTGTTAAACCTCCTTCCTGAAATGGGGCCCTGTGCATGATCAGTGTTGGGCAAGTTACTTTTAAATAGTAATTAGTTACAGTTACTAGTTACTTCTTCCGAAAAGTACCTTATTGTCCCACTAGAGCACTACGCTCCCAGAATGCAGAGTTACTTGTGGTTCCTAGAGTCTCTAAAAGTAGAATGGGAGGCAGAGCCTTCAGCTATCAGGCTCCTCTCCTGTGGAACCAGCTCCCAATCTGGGTTCGGGGGGCAGACACCGTCGCTACATTTAAGACTAAACTGAAAACTCTCCTCTTTGATAAAGCTTATAGTTAGGGAGTGAGGAGTTGCAGTGAACGCCTAGACCGGCGGGGCAGGGTGTATAGCTGCAGACACAGCACCCCTGCTTCTCTCTGCTTCTCTTTACAGTCATCAGATTTACCTATCGTATAATCAATAATATAGTGCCTCTCCTAGTTATGCTGTTATAATTCTAGACTGCCGAGGAAGTTCCTTCTTATGACACGCTCTTTTCTTTTGTTTCCTTTTATGCACATCCTGTCTCAGAAGTGCTTGTTACTCACCTAGCTCTGGGGAGTTTACTGCCCAGAGTCCTTATGTTTCTTCTTCGCCCAGAACATCGCCTCGGATTAGGGCGACACCAAGACCTGGGTCTTGGGTGCAGCTGTGGCTATGGACCTGCTACACCCTGCTACGCTCTGCGATTCCCTGCAATGTCCAGCTACGTCCTGCTGCATCCACCGCGTCCACCCATGCTCTGCTGTGCCACGCTACATCCTGTACCGTCATAACCCCAACCGTCAGACACCGCCCACCAAGAGTCTGGGTCTGCCGAGGTTTCTTCCTAAAAGGGAGTTTTTCCTCGCCACTGTCGCAATAGCCACTGCTAATGCTTGCTCTTGGGGGAACTATTGGAATTGCTGGGGCTTTATAGAGTGTGGTCTAGACCTACTCTATCTGTAAAGTGTCTCGAGATAACTCTTGTTATGATGTGATACTATAAATAAAATTGAATTGAAAAAATTGAATTGAAATTAAATTAGTTACTCAGTTACAAATTATCAAACTAGTTCAGAAAGTAACTATTGCGTTACTTTCAAGTATATTTTTAAATGCTCAAATGTGACCCCACCTCCACCCGTCTTTAACGGAACTTAAAATACATGTGGATGTTCAATTATTTATGATAAATCTGAATATTATAATGAAATGGACACTTAATACAATACATTATTAACAGAAACAATGTACACAAATCTAAACTATTTTAATGTTGCTGTGGGACAAAGTGAGACTAGCATCCAATCAAATGCCATGTATGTAGATATTATGTTTATATAGTGGATCGATACAAATAACACAATAGATGTTTTGGAACTTTTGATATTTATTGACCCTCAACAGGCCACAACTGGGCAAAATTAAATTATACTTGTTAAGCACTATACCAAAAATAAATAACAAATATATACACTCTTTGTAGTGCAAATAAAACAAAACAAAACTTCAGACAATTGGTAGATATACTGTACTTCAAGTATTTTCTTCCTCGAAAAAAAAAGTATAACAGTGTAACAATATGAGGTGCTTTCAATGTAACTGAAAAGTGCAATGTATAGCGAAACTAAGGAATTGAAAGATGTTTGAGGAAGTTTGATTTACTTGACACCGATGTGGATAGGCACCTGGGATATGCCCGGGGCATAATGTGCATTTCACGATTACATTTGTTCCTTTAATTTCTTGGAGAAGGCTTTCTTGGAGAAGGCTACTTTTGGATTATTTGGGCTCGCCATACCTGTCTCTCGTTGACTGACTCGCTTGTGTTGTTCGTTGTGTGTCTGACTATGCGTGCTTTCGAACACCCGCCCAACTCTACCTCTGATAGGCTTACCATGAAATTTTACTCAACCTCAGCCAATCGTCAGCATTTATGCGCTTGTCTCGTGCACTGCCCACCAACCAAGGAAGAACAGTAAAAAAGTTGGTCTGATGAAAAAGACAGCTTCAATTATAGTAACGCGCCGCATTTTTTGGCAGTAACGCTAACAGCATTATTAAGATGGGAAGAGTAATCAATTAGATTACTGGTTACTGAAAAAAGTAACGCCATTAGTAACGCCGTTATTTATAACGCCGTTATTCCCATCACTGTGCATGATTTCTCTATTGTGTTGTTCCACTTTGGGCAGTGTTGTGTGTGACACAGCATTGACTTACTGTCTGTCGGTCTCATATCCAGTGTGGCCACGTAGTGAGCGGTGTCTAATGGAGCCTCTGATGAATAATGATTCCATACACTGGTAATGTTCTGTGCCGAGTAACGGCTGCATTGGTTTCTGTCCTGTTAACTCCGCTGGTGTAAGATTGATTGTGGTGTGCTCCGCAGTCATACAAAGACACTTCATTGCTTGGCAATGAAAATAAAGCTTCTCCCACTGAAATGAAGAGCAATGGCACTAGGGCAACAGAGACAGACCAGCGCCAGGCCTGGAGACAACCGCAGCCCCGTATCACCAGCATGTGTGAGTGACACACCATGAAATAGGGACCGCTCCAATAAGACTTATTTGTTTACACATTGCTTCCTGCTAATTGAGGTGTGGCAGAGTTTGTTATTTTTGCCTCAGTCGAGATGAACCTTAGTCGCCCCGATTAGGCCTCTCACTGTACTTAGAGATCCTCCACCAAGACTCTCCTTCAAATTACACTTGACACTGTGAAGAAACATCTAATAGAAGTGTGTAATGGGCTCTGATGACAAACTACACGGTTGGAAGACCATGTAATCTCCCCGCAATTAATTAAAGTGCGTCCTGTGTGTGTGTGTGTGTGTGTGTGTGTGTGTGTGTGTGTGTGTGTGTGTGTGTGTGTGTGTTAGCAGGTTTTTTTTTCTTTCTCCCTTTCTCTCACACCCAGCCTAACCAGATGCCACCAAATAACTGAAATAACATTGCCTGTCAACAGTAAAAAAAAAATGAAGACCCATACCCTAACAAAGAAAGGTACTTAGAGCTGGCAGAGGGAGGCAGATGCAGGGTTATTTATGCTCCAGTGCTTCTCAGTGTCCCGGTAAGGGTCCTCCACAGCTCAACATCTGTACCTCCAGCCGCCTAATTACCCACAACTCCCCTGCCCAACCACTTCCTAGTCTGTCACCACCTCAAAGCTCGCTGGAGAAGAGCAGGGAAAAGAGAAGGTGAGAAGAGCGTTACCCGTTGCCCGTCTTCATCGTACAGTTTCACCGTACAGTATTGTATTTTTACCCAGTTTAATTTTTTCTGCTACAGAAATGACAATGACAATGTTTGGCTGTACTACACATTGTTTCCTGAACTTTTATTTATTTTATTTTTTTTTTACATCGTAATTGATTTTACACAGCAGTTCTATCAATTTTACCTGCAATGTTCTATCTTACTGATCAGAAAACCTTTTATATTAAAGGAGCCGCTCTCTCTCTCTCTCTTTCTCTCTCTCGCCCCCTTAGCCCTCTTTTCACATTGTTCTCGCACTTAACTTTTGTTATTTATCTGTTTATTTTTTTCCCACTACAGCATTGATTTGAAGACAGAGAACAATAAGGCCCATTTTGGGGATAATTCCCCTGTCTTCACTTAATTTGTAGTCAATAAGAAATTTGCAATGCTTTATGGAAGTTTTGATGGGAGCTATCAGTTTGGAGTTGCTTGTGCCATTGATTTGATTAAAGGCATTACGCATTGTCTAATGAGTTTTACACATGGCTGAGTGGTAAATAATCACCCAGTGATTTCTGACCCAGAACTCTTCTTAACACCCCGTTCTCCTCTCATTTTTCTTACTTTCTCCCATTTCTCACTCTCTTGTAGCAGAGGACCAGACACTTGGTAGTTCACAGAAGAGGTAATGGAAATCAATTGAGACCGTAATTTGAAGAGTTTTTCTCCTCTTTTTCCCCTCCCTCTCTCAAGTCAAATTGATTCCTTTGCTTGTTTTGTTTTAATAATCATTTTAGGTGGGTGTTCAGTAAATGTGAAGAGAATGAATATGAATATGAGGTGTCAAGCCTCTTTGCAGTGATCAGTTTTTGAAAACTATAAATTTTACCCGGCTGCAAATTGTTGAGCAATTAAAGCGTATTGTGTATAATAAGCGGTGTCTCTACTGGGTGTTTAGCTTTATCAAGTCTGTCTGGAGATGGAACTCATACCTGCTGCTCTGTGAATTGCAGCACATAAAAGATGGACTGAATATGTTCCCGGGGAATATTGCCCTCTCAAAAAGACCAATCCGTCTTGCTTAGGGAGGCAATCTTAGGTGCGGTAGATAAACTAATATTTGTGTATAACCTCAGTCAGACAATACAAATGATCGGATGATTTTTCATCTCCTTATGCATACAGGGAAATATGAAAAATTGAGGTTTAGGAATATTTGCAGGGTCTGCGAGGCGGCTGGCTGGGCCGCCGAGTGCCCTGGGCCACGCTCCTCACCAACGACTGCAGAGTGAAGAGTGATGAGAATATTATACCCGTCTGTTTCCCGTCACTCCCCATCCTCCCCTCCCACCTTCTTCATTTTATCCTCTCACCACACTAATTCATATGGCCACAAGATGGAGAGAGACGGAGCGAGCAGTACACAGGCCGCCCCTCTGGTTTGCCGTCTTTGACTTTCGCCTTCTCCCCGCCACCCATGATTGACAATCACACTGACATAAATCACCCAGTCCCTCTCGCTCCTCTTTATTGTTCCTCCCACCCTAAACCAACAACTCTGCCACCACTGCCAGCTCCTACCAGTGACACATGCACGCTCTTCTTTATCGTCTGGCCCTCGGCTATCACACTGCTAAAAACACACTTATTGGGTTCATCTGCTGATGTTACCGGGCCAAAGTATTCATCACATTGGGGAGCGGGTGGGCAGATGGGGGCACAGTGTGGTCTCTAGTGTTAAAGTTTTGTCATACTGAAACTCATGTTTGTGGAGGCTGCATTAAGATATTAAGGAGGCTACAATGCTGATACTCCATCAGTGTGTTATTGTCAGATGGCCTCCATGATCTTAAATCCCAAATACCAAAAATGAATTTTGCTTCATGCAGCATGTATAGCAGCATTTAATGGTTATATAAGTTACACAGTTATCGTTAACGAACCAGCTTCACTTTACACAAGACATTTTCTTGTAAAGAGCAGCTCTTGAGAACACGGTATGTACAGTCAGGAAAAGGTTTGGTTCCCTTCAAATATAACAGTACGGTGTCCCTTTCTAAAAACTGCTGAATCCCACAGAATCCAGCCGTCAAGTGCAATTCCCCTCACCACCACCCCCTGACATGGAGATGGTGACATTTACCCCCACACCCCACTCTCCTCCTCCTCAGGTTTGGGAGTTTTTATTTTTTGTTTATTGCGTCGCCTCACGCCAAAGCCTCCATGTTTTCCCTTGAAAACCTTTCTGTTTGCTCTCTATATTTCTGCATTATCTGCCTTTGCCCTCTGCTTTTCAATATGTCTACTTTTCTCCCCCTTCTTATTTCATTTTCTCCCTCCCTCCCTTTCTTTGCATCTCCCGCTGTATCCCTCTCCCATCCGCTCTCTCTCTCTATTTTAGCGTTACTACGGTGAAGAACTTCTCACCTCCCCTGTTCATGATAAATCAGGGGTCTGAGCGGCGGCACTCGGTCAGAGGCATCATTCGCGAGGCTGATGAGATAAGCGCCGCTCATCTCTTGGCCCTGAATGGAGATTTATTGAGCTGGGATAAGCAACAAGCTAGCCATCACTCTCAGCCAAATAGACTCCCCGCCTGCATGTGTTTATTCTTATTGCACTGCCACGACCACTGCCGCTGTCAGGGGTGGAGTAGCCCCCGGAGGCCTGCTCCGTGGTAGAGGAAGCCTAGCCCTGCTCTCTGGATCATTACCGTCTATTAGATCAAGAAAACAAGCCTCCACACTGGGGCTCTGAGTGACACTGATGGCCCAATTTCTCTCTATCTCTGAGGACCACATAGGCATATATAAAATAAGGTTATTGTTTATATTGGCTCCTCACATCCGAGTGTCAATAGTGTAGTCTTCCTTTTGTATATTTGCAAGCTCTTCTTTTGCTGCATTGCACAAAGAACAAAATTCATAAATATTCATGTACAAACATGTATTTTAGTGGTGGGGTCTGATGACATGTGGCGTTCAGGGGCAAGTAAGGTTTGAATTGATGTACATATTGGCTTTGTGGAAAATGTGTAGTTTTTTGGAGTCCCTATCTAAACAATGTGCCCTGTGTCACTTTGCTCCCAGCAGAAATAACACAATGTTGCTTTTGTTGAATTCATAAGCAAATATATGCACCCATACTGAATTAAAACACTCTGCTACAGACTTACTTGGTCTGGTATGACCAGTAGCTCGTGGTGGGTTATGCTAGCTTTTTTTTTTTTTTTTTTTTTTTTTTTTTATACCTGTGCTACTGTTACACTATGTTTTAGCGTGTGACAGATAAACATTTCAATCATTTTATGACAAAAGTAAAGCACAAGGTAAACACACCCGACCTCACAAGAGACGTGTTTCTTGTTTCCTGCTTGTGGGCCTTCTACTTGCTCTCATCCAGGGGCTATTATTTACATACAGATAGTGCAAATGGTGGCAATGTAACGTTTCTCAAATGATTGTTGCTCACAAATTTCAGTTGCAATTGTGCAGGGCACTCGCGTGCTCTTGCAAAGGTGGCAAATTTGTTTTGATTAGAGAAACATGTCAAAATTAACAGGAGAGGAAATTATATCATGTTGCAAATCGCAGCTTTCATGTTAAACAATTGGTGAAACGGGCCTCAGGTCAGCTAATGTTGTCTTAAAGCAACGGACTCAAGAGAATCTTGAAAATGAAGGGTAAGTGCACGCCATTTTCCTTTTTATTTGCCGCTTCTGACCACAATGGCCGCTGTTCAGCAGAAGTTACATAGTCTCACTCTAACTCTCCTCCTACCAGCTGCTGATGACAGCATTAATTTCAGGCGACCAGCAGTCTAACACATTAACTGTTGCCCGGAGTGTGTCACCGAGAGCTGCAGGCCAGGATGTGCACATCCAGCACCCACTTCTCCCTCCACTCCATCCCCGGTGCCACGAAAAACACACTCCGCTCACCCAACAAGTTCTCCACAAATTGCTTTTACCCTCCTCACCCCATGAGTGTACACACGCACTCACATACACACACAAAGTTAGGCCTGGGTGGGGTAAGGGGGGTTAGTTTCTCAGCACTCAGGTTATATTTAATTATGGCTGGCGGATGAGGAGGCTTTTCTCTTTATGAAAGGTATTAGAGCAGCACTGTGTTTTCACTCAGCTTTACACTCTGCCCCCATGCTTTTCTTCTCCTGACCTCCGTTACCGTGCCAGGGAGGAATTTGATAAAGTGACACCGGGTCCCACTATCTCTTCCTCTCTCTCCCTCCATCTCCCATCTCTGTCTCAGATCATAATAGTGCATCTGGCAGGTCTGGACTGCCTCTCATCTCATCAGTGGGGTCACACCTTTGGGCTGCCCTCGCTCTCTTTCCCCCAGCACTTGCCTTGCCATTTATTTTGCTGCTAAAACAGCCAGTGAACCGGCAGGTCTGATTCAATCTCCTACATCCTTTGGCTGATGTACCGGACAGAGCTACCGCCTTCTGCGATAAAGCTCACAGGAATGAAGAGGGGGCAGGGTTTTACAACAGGAACATCAGGCCCCCTTGTCTTGCAACTTTCTGCTCTCCACTCATCCTTTGCTCTTTCCTTTCACTGAACCTAGACCTTCAGTGAGGATTAACATTGTTAAAACACACTTTCGTCAGCCAAGGAATCCCGCTCTGACAGAATACTCTATCATTCAACTTTCCCTCTGCATCCTTATGTGACTCACCCCAACCCTAGTTGATCTGTACTACTTCTACTTAAGGGCCCCATTCTCTTTGATCAAACTAAAGTTACAGAGGAAAGTGTGAAGCATTGGGAAAGCTCCAGCAGAGGGGTTTATGCCCTTTCAACACTTTGAGAAGCTTGGGATGCTCTCCATTCTGCTTCAAGTTGCACCCGGGGACTCTCCCTACTTCAGTAGCATGCATCAGCAGACACTTGGTCATTAGGTAGATTGACAGTGATTGTCTGGCCTGCAGAGCTGAGGCAGCCTCTGCTCTGCTCAGATCCCTGCTTTGAAATGCACACATATAGATTTTGTGTGGGTGAACAGAATTAACAGAAAACGTTACAAGCGAAGGTAATCGATAATGGTGTGAAAGATGCGGCGGACAGTGTGGAAATCACATTTTGGACAGGTTGCTACTCCATAATTGATTGGTTGTAGCTTTAAGCTGCTGTTGTTGTTTTTTTCTTTAACTTGAGGGCTGATGGTCAGTGCCTCACTGCTACTCATACCTCTAGCACTGAAGAAGGCGAAAGGTGTACTGTAGAAGATGGTGTTAAACCAAAACTGAGAAGTGGGATTTTCTGCCTTACAGAACTGTGGTGCTTGTTGTTTTCTTTTACATTGAGAAAGTGAGAAGACTCGTTTCCTTTTCTGTGGGCTGTGTGAGTTCAGCATGTTGTACAAGATGCTTCAACATGTTACATCTCTTCTGTTAGATGCAACTCTAACAGAACTTGTTCCTTGACCGATGGAGGTCGGTGATAAAACGCATTTAAGACACCTGAGATTGAGCTTGATCTTACTCCTCTCCTCATATTCCTGTGTTAGCTTCTTTTCCTGTGTGTTCTCATTTGTGTCTCTGTACTTATGTGTGCACATTCAGAGAGGACAAGAATTTTGAGGAGGTTGGGGGCTGTCCTCTATTATTCATCAGTGGTAATGAGTGAAAGGAGCTGGCAGCATCTGTGGACTTATTGATCCTATCCTGTGGTTTTGTGCCTCACCTTCGGTGTGGGAGGAGAAAAGGAGGTGGGCTCAACCCGGACACACACCTCTTCTCTGGAGCCGAGGGAACATGCCCAGCCCCCCGTTTCTCTGCCCTGGCTGCCCTGCCACCTGGCACTGAGACATTAGTCTCTCATTGTTTTGGATTGGAGCGCCCTATCTTGCCAGGGTTTAGAGACTAACTGAAGTGTCGTAACATCTGTGATTACACAAGATCTGTCCTGTATTTCTAAAAAAAACAATTGAGGTGAATTCTTGTATCACACAGTGCATTGTAGTGTAAAGTCCATAACCGTACAGATAACTGTCACTGTGAAAATTACACCGTCCTATTGGAGATGGTGAAATCCCCTGCCTTTACTATTTTATATTCAGATTCATCGTATGTTCCCCATGAATGAAGGTAATTTAGGAAACTGTCAAAAAAATAAAATGTTGCTGTGTAAATTGTTTAATTTTATAAAGGATGTGTAAAGACCATTTGGCATTAACCCTCAGCTGGCCTTTTGACCATACAGTATATCTCAACCTTGCAGAGGCCTCCCTCTCGCTCTCCATGCCTATGTATTTCCCCCACCCCACCCATTTTACTGCCTTAGTGCACCAACGCAAGCAGTCTAAATTAGGCCAGTCCCCTTTTAGTAATACCACAGAGAGGGGAGAAGCAGCCATTATGAATTATCCTTAATTACAGCCATTTCCTAAACTAATAAAGCAGCTAAATCTTTACTGCAAAGGTTAGTTTACCCAGCATGCATAAAAAACACTGCATGTGTGTGCATCTGTGCCACTTTGTGTGTGTGTGTGTGTGTGTGTGTGTGTGTGTGTGTGTGTGTGTGTGTGTGTGCGTGCGTGCGTGCGTGCGTGCGTGCACATGTAGGTGTGTGAGCTCATGCGTTCAAGCGTACATACTGGTGATTGGTGTGGGTAAAGAGTGTGTGTGTGTGTGGGCGCAGGAGAGCTGGCTGGCTGGCTGGCTGGCAGCACCCATAGTCCCATTAATTTCACGTGGGCTCCCTATCACCAGCCACAGATGCCTATAGACACGTAAATGAGTCTCCAGCGAGCAGTGGGCCGCCTCAGCCAGCCAGCTCGGGCCTAATGGGCTGGAAAGGCAGCGTATGTGACGGCAGGAGATGAGGGCCTTATTTACACTGGCAGACATTAGTGGATGGACGCTGATTCACTGATTAACACGTCAGCCTCTCTCACACACACCCTCCCCCCATGCCTCCAGCAGTTCTCTTCATCCGTTCCCTCTCTCCCTTCAAACCTCTACACTCTACACAAATAAAAATTAACACACACAGAATCATATATGCAAACATATCATCTTCCTCTTGTTTTCTTCCCTTTCTTCTCCGAATTTCCCAGACCATTCACATGCCCATAATAATAGACATATACACACTAAAAGACACACACACACACACACTATCTAGTGCTGGAAATGCATGGTGGCAGGTTGCTGAGAAGGGGGAAGCCATCTGTGAATGATAGCTCCTGTGGAAAGATAATGTTTCTCATGCAGCGCCTCACTCGGCGCTGATGGAAGAAGATTACTTTTTGAATGGTTAAGTGGGTAAACGTTAGATCACGGCCACAGCGCTCCCGTTCGCCTCACCCGCCATCAATCCCTCCCTCTCTCCCTCGCTCTGCCTTCCTCTCCCTTTCCGTCTACTATATTGTTTATTGAAAAGGCACAAGGAGGCCGCCGATAAGAGAGGCAAGGCTAATGCCATGATTTGTGTCAGTCACGCCGTACAATTTGTTACAATCGCGACACTTATCACAATATAATATGTTTATTCTGGTCAATTAAGTGGCGCAGGAAGGCTCCTGCATTTGAAGTGTCACATGCAAGATGGGACGGGGTGAGGCCTATCAAAGGAAATGGAACTAATCTAATTGCACAGCATCTCACGCTGCTGCTGGCTCCATAGCCATTGCCATCACTATCCTAAGTCAGGCTATAGACTGAAAAGAAGGAACATCAGTAAAGGTTTATAGGTACAGAGATGGCCAGGTGCTGTTTTCTTTGACTGGCACATGTGAATAAAACCACATTGTTAAAAAATGTATTCACTTCGCACACACACACGCACAAACATGCTCAGGTGTTCACATGTGTGCACTTTAAGACCTTCATTTCACTTACAGAAATAGACACTATGCTATATACCAACACATAATTATGCTTACCATAGATACGCTGCATATACACAACTGGTATTCACAAACACATTTAGGCCTACAATGCACTGTACATATCCAAACACTCACACATGTAGGTAAATACATGTGCATTAATACACACAGAGGCACACACATTTCAGCACATGATTGGACACACGCAAAAGAAATCGGTACATCAGCGCACATTCATCCAGGCAGCTTCTTGCACACATGGACACACACACACCTGGACATGTTGTGGCCCAGCATAGATCCCAAAAGAGTCAGAGTATACATAAAAGCAGGCCAGGAAGTGAGGGCAGGCTGTGTAGCGGACCAGTGCTTCCATCGATCTGAGAGGGTTCATTAGGTAAGTGCTGACATCACAGATTGATGTCTCTTTAAACCAGTGCCTGCCGAGGAGCTGACAAGGAAAATCAGCACTATTGACTTCCTTAGTTGTGTGTGTGTGTGTGTGTGTGTGTGTGTGTGTGTGTGTGTGTGTGTGTGTGTGTGTGTGTGTGTGTGTGTGTGTGTGTGTGTGTGCGTGCGTGCGTGCGTGCGTGCGTGCGTGCGTGCGTGCGTGCGTGCTTGTGTGTACGTATCTTTCCAGCATATCAGTGTGTCAACATACATGCTTACATATTTGAGTATGTCAATGTGCACATATAAGTGCCAATAAAATGAGCATGTGTGTACCAGCATTTGGCACACAGGTGTGTGTGTGTGTGTGTGTGTGTGTGTGTGTGTGTGTGTGTCCCTAGACGCCACACTAAATAGCCTAGTCTTTGATGGGCTCCTTGGGTTTAGGTGTTCACTAATGTTGCTAGTTACACACTCAGCCATGCGGCTAAGGAGCCTGTCAGCCTGCTTCTGCCTTTTCGCCACCATTCATCCATCTACCATGACAGAGTGGGGAAGAGATGGAGTTGAAAATGGAGATGAAGAGTAAAGGAAGTGAAGGAGTCAGAGATGGACTGGATAGCATCCCTCTTCACCCATGTTTTGTTGGCACATTAAGGAACTCTTTTTGGTAATTATGTTGTGCAAGATTCTGACTAATCAGCAATCCACAGATATCCTTGTCATGGAGGTGCTTACATTTCATATGAGGCCTAAGAGTTGTTTAGTTAAAATGTAAGATTCAGAACCTAGATTCTTTCTTTTGTGCTGTGGAAAAAGAGACTTATAGTTGTCTCTGTATATGACCCCAGTCCCCTCACCCAGTACTTGTCGATTGATTTGAGATGCTGTTTGTATCTGATGTGTTTCTCTAATTAAGATCAGGGGAGAATCATTGGCATTGAGCAGCTCCACACTCCTATCGATTGGACGAGATGGAGTCAGTGTTTGTGAGGATAGTGTGGACAGGAGTGACAGGAATCAAACTGGTGGGTCGAGCCACAGCCACAGCGACACCTGACCAAGTAAGATGGTCCGTATAACCTCTGGAGTCAGACATTGTGTTTGTGGAGCAGGTGACTTGCCAAAGAACAGCAGAGACATCGTTGTATTTTGTAAATAAAGCGCCTGTGACCTTTCAATTATAGCATCACTTCTGGCAGCACAAGGCTGTTAAGATCAATAATTTCCTATTTTCATGTTGCAGCAGTAATAAGCAACTTTTGTAGCTGCTGATTTGCATCTATTGTAATTCATAACAAAGTACTTTACAATACTTTGTAATGCATTTTAACAGAGAGCATTGACAACCGGAGTTCAACGGCACATGCTCAACGGTCTTAAGCTCTGATGGTAATACAATAAACATTACCTCCTCTAAACACCGTGGCACCACATCCTGCTGCTTTAAATGAGCAATTGATCAGCTCTTTTGGAACATGAACAGTGTGCCTTCATGTCCAGTGGAAATGTCTTTAAATGATCAATAGTCTAGGAGAAAATTGACTTATCTCGCTTTAATATATCAATACTCAAGATGGTGTATTTTCACAAATAAGGAAAAGTAAGGCAGTTTAGAAAGTTTGCCCGTACTTTATTTTAGCATGAGCTGAGCATAATGCAAAGTAAGTGTTTGGATTGTGGAATGTGCAGAAGGCATGAATCCCTTCCAGGCCACCACCACCACCACCAGAGGCACATCCCCATTGGCTGCCTCCAGGAGATTAAAGAGAATAATTGCCAGCTGATTGGCTGTTTAATTTTTCATGGACCTTTGATGCACAGGGTGTTTGTATTACCTTTATCAGCAGGCATAATAATGGGATAGAGTTTGACACACTTAAGTAAAACAGGCTACCTCACAGAGTAGAGGAGCTGCTACTCTTCTTCTCAGCAGAAACCGACAGACTGCAGTGGGTTGCAGTATCTTTTCAGTGCTGTAAAAAATTGTGCACATCATTTTTAAATGTTCTTCTGTGCAGCTAATGAATTATAATTAAAGAAAAGGGCAGTATATCCATATGTAGGTGCCACAGACAGATTGACCAGAAAAATACACATTAATGCACACATAATATTGTAATTTAAATGCAATAAATACAAACTGAAATACATTTTCTTATGCTTTTACAGTATTTTAGACAGTTACTGTAAACTGTATATAAAGTTTTTGATTTTATTGAATTGGATTTTAGTTGGTGGTGTTTCTAATATTTCTGTTATTCTTTATATGTAAATGACGTGAAGAACATATTAGAAACACCTTTCAGTGTATTCAGTGTAGTCTAACACAACACTATCACAAAGTACAGCCTCAAAAAGCCATTATGTGAACAAACAAACTGTTTGCAAAAACTGAGCATTTCAAGTGAGGTAGTGTTTATTGCATGGCTGTTGTATTCCATTGCATTACATTGTGTTTCTATTTTTCTGGCGAGTCATTTTATGCAAAAGGTATCTGGCTATTTTAAATGAACTGATTGTATCCCTGCACATTATATTTGATTTTTAATCCTCTGGTCTCAACTCTTGCATACCCTGTGTTTTACCATCTCTTTGAAAGCAGTATGAAAGTGCATGAGAGCTAGTTGTGCCAGCTCCTCCCAGATCAGGGACAGCTGCAGTTTACAGTCCCATGTTCATACCTCTGCCTGGTGACACTAATCTCTTCCTTTAGGTGACCTACCTTCTCCTTCCCAATCTGTGTGTGTGTGTGTGTGTGTGTGTGTGTGTGTGTGTGTGTGTGTGTGTGTGTGTGTGTGTTGTGTGATGTGTGATGGTTGCAGCGCATGTCTCCTCTGCGGTTCCGCTTCGGAGGTCCAGGAACGGTGAGCTTCTCATGGTTGTCACTTTGAGGTGGGAGAGCAATCATTTCCTAGGACAACAGTCCCATCCTCATCCCTGCTTCCCGCCCGCTTGGATTAGTTCCTCTCGCTGAGAAGATTTGCATCCAAAATACTTTCTCCTTATTTATTTTTTCTCTATTTGTCCTTGTTTTTCTTTTCTTTACATCATCTACCATCTGTGTCTCTTTTTCTCTGCTCTTCCCTGCTTCCTCCTGAACGTTTTCCCCCGGACGCTGTAGAGCATTTTATTACAATTGTCAGAAAGAGTAGCAATTCTATTGTGGGGTGATTACGACAGGGTGTTTTACCCACAGATCACCAGAGCAATTAAAATCTGTAAATAAGGCTACCCATGATGCCTCAGTCCAAACAATGGGGTCCCGTAGGAAGTGTTTGTTTGAAGGAGAACTGTGGAAGAGAGAGTTTCTCTCTCTTTGACTCTCTCTCTCACTCACTCTCTCTCTCATTAATTAGGAGACGCTCCTTCAACCCGACATGGCTGTGTCGATGGGCAGCTTTGCACAATCACAGTGACACATATTTCAGACACAAGATGCAGTTGTTTACTTTTGTGTAAGACCTCGCATTACGCCACTGCACTTTGTTTTGCAAGATGGCAAAGATAATGCTGGCCTACTGTAATTGTGCTAGCTACAGCTGTTAGGAGGAAAGAGAGAGGCCTGCGTCAGCTACTGTCAAGAGGCAGACATGTAGACATATTTACACTTGGACATACTGTATAGGGCTGACACACTCACAGAATGTGATTTCTGAGTGCTCTGATTGTGGATAGTGTTGTGGCCTGCTTTTCTTCTAATCACTTAACAGTGTATCACATCTGTACCCTGGCATAACTAGACGACAATTCTGCCAGATAACCAAGACAATGCTGCCAGAGAATGTCATATTTCTTGAATAAACAGCTTAATTAGGGCTTGAGCTAACCATTACCACAGAGAGCTACTTTAATTCTGGTTTAGCCTCTTAACTGGGGTTGCCATTAACTACCTGGTTCACAGCAGTTCACAAAGTGATGCAAGCACCCCGAACGCCTCAACTACTTTTTTGTAGTTCTTTTTCTTTGTAGAGACAAAAGGGCTCTTTGTAGTTTCGTGGGAAGACATGTGGAACATGTCATGTATTTGGTGTCAGGATGTGCGCGTACCGCTTCCGCAACCACCCCCACCCCGCTTCATAAATTACTCACGAGTGGAGTTCGGGCAGGTTGGAGCAAAGGAACCAGACAGATAGAAGGAGGGACCGTGGGAGTGTTGCTGCTCGACACATTGCTGCGATGATGCCAGGCTCCGTGGGGCTCACCAGAGGCTATATGCCTTACCAAGATCCTGTTTACAGTCAGCCAAAGAAGCTGCCAGCCACCCATTTCCATAACGCTGCCTGCGGTACTCTGCGGAAACTAATTTCTCTTTGCCGGAGATGCACCATGATGTTGCCTGCTCTGTACCCATCTCACTTTGCATTCTCTGTCTTGTGTTTCTCTCTTTTGTTTCCATCTGTTTTCCTCCCATCTCATCTTTCCATCACTCCTTATTTGCTGTGTCTCTAGTTTGTTTCTTTATATCCCTCTACACTCATATTTTCTTGGCTTCCTTTCAGCCCTAACCATTGAACACTGTCCTCTCCTGTAAATTCATACCAATGATTGCTGAAAGTATTCCAGGAACACGTTGTCACTTAAGGTGTAGCAAGCTAGCAATTATATTGTTGGCATAATAACAAAATATCCCATGGTGGTGCTTACCAGGTGTACTCAACATATAGGTCAGTACAAAAGTAGATTGTGAGTTGGTTTGTGTGTTTCTATTTTAATGAATGTAGACAGGACAGTGTGTTCTCTACCTGTCCATTGAGATAGTGAGTGTGTTTCTGTTTATATTGTCCTAAATGCACATCTTGTGACGAAGTGTGCATTTAATTGTGTGCAAGTGTGTATATATCTTTATGCAAAATATGTATAGTTTGCATATATGTTTTTCTGCTCGTTAGTGTGCAAATATGTATTAGATTGTTGTCGTGAGGTACCTCATCCGTTTCACTTTTTGCATGGTGTCTTCTTCCATCTATGTGCATGTCAGTGTGCCATGTCCACTCTGCTGTGTATTTGTGGTTGTTTCTACACTCAACACATCTCTGCGTGAGCCTGCCATCTTCAGCTCTTTCCCCTTGTTCTTTGCTGTCATATGTTTGTGCAGATTTTTTTTCTGCTTCAGCCACTAGTGTAGTTGCCATGTTCCTGTGCCTGTACATCAGTGAGCATCTGCTCTTTCAACAAGGTCCCCATGGCCTCAAATGTCAGAGCAAGCAGCTGCCAGACAAGTGCATTGTGCAGCAGGCTTGTGTTTCACCTCCTCCCATCCCTCCACTTCTTGTTCTGTGATGTTAACTGTGATTGAAAGTAAGTAGGCAGCAGCAAGTGGTGGGGGAGATGAGGGAAAGGGTCTCTGCTTTTTAGAGACCTGGATTCCTGCAGTTTGGAGAAGTACTGTTGTTACTGTTGCTTAGGGCCTGGCTGTTCTCCAGGGCTTTAGGATCAGGTGGGGGAGGTGTTCTGTTGTGCATTAGGTACAGCTTCCTCTGCCCTCTTGTGTGAAAGACAACTACAATGGGAAGCCATTTGAAGCTTGTCCATATTGTAGTTCACGTACTATAGGGTGTCAGGGGACAAACAGTGTATGCACATTTATCAATATGTGCCTCTGTGTGTGTGTGTGTGTGTGTGTGTGTGTGTGTGTGTGTGTGTGTGTGTGCGCGTGCGCGTGCGCACGCACAGGTTTGAATATGCTTGTATATGCTCGTATATACCTTTTACAAGTCTGCATTTGCAGTGTAACATTTTAGACAATATGGCTCCCATGGAGCACTTCATAGTATAGATGGTGCTACAAGATGTCACAGGAGGCCTGTATCAGAGTATATGTGGGCTTGTTGCACGCATGTGTGTGTATGAGCGAGTGGTTGCAGGATGGGTGCACTGAGGCAGAAGAGATGGAGGGTGAAGAGACAGGCAGGTGCCCCCCAGGAGGGGCCCGGGGGGCAGCAGGCCAGGGGTAGCCCCTCCAGCTCCCCCCCAGCACACTCTGCTCTGCTCTCAGACACTTCTATTGATTTGTCCAGCAGATATGACCACAGGTTAGCTGCTCTGCTAAGTACTGCTCTTTTCACCTCCCTTTTCCTGCAAACAAAGGCTGGACACAGGCTGCATTTGATGTTAAGTGATGTTGTTTCCTTGGCATTGCTTTTTCACGCCACACTATCCGCCACCTATAGCTTCCCTCCCTGGCACAGAGCATGTATGAACCATCAGGGGGCACTGTTAGACTCATTCGTTCCCTATAAATGACCCAACCCAAACCTGGCATAGCTCCCCATTGTCTTCTCCTGATGCTCTAGGAACCCATGAGTTCACAGCTATGGCAGGTCTACAAACTGTGAGAAAAAGCCACTTTAAGTGTCAATCAATTCTCAGCCTTCATCTCAGGATCCTAGAGAGTAGAAGTTTTGTGTTAAATCAAGCCTAAAGTGGATTAGTCCAAACAGCAGCTTGAAATTGTGCCTGTACTTTGCCATATGTGATCAACATGTGTAGCGAAGTGTAAAGTTTGAACCTGACAGATGTAGATGGAAGCCAAAGCAACTCTTGATCAGCTTCAGACAGTTCATCTCACTGCCAAGCTCTTATGTGATCGGAAGTCAGTCGGCAGTACCTCTGTCCTTGCTGAAAGGTGGATGAATCAAGTCTTCAAAAGGCCTCATTGGTGACACATTAAACTTAGCAGAGCTTCCTGGAGGACTCTGAATTCTGAGCTGTCACAGGTGGCAGATGAGATAAAGCTACTATGCTGCTCTGCTTGTTTTGTAACATAACCCAACTCATGTTGAGAAGAAAATTGGCACCTGCTTGACACTTATTAAAAAGTCGTTTCTGACATTTGAAAGAGGGTTGTTGTAACATGCCGTTTATTATTAATTAAAACAACCTCCTCTGAGTCATCATCAGCTTTTCATGTGCTCAACGTCAGAACAGGTGTGAAGGTAAAGCAATGAACAGTGAAAGACAGAACACCGCAAGGGTGTGGGTGTAGTTTGTAAAAAAAACTTTAATTGCAAGTAGGAATGTCCTTACAAGACATTGCAATATGCTATATCATTGTTAATTAGGAAACTGCAGTGTAGGACAACATAATACCAGCTCATCATTTTGTTTGTTTTTCTTGTTCCATATAGTCTCATGTCATTTTTCATGGCAGAAAGCCAGCCTCGTTAGTGTGTGTTAAACTGATGAGAAAATGGAGGCTATTACCAGCAATGTCAGCCGTAAGAAACGTGTTTTTCAGGCAGAGGCCTACCTGCCAAAATCTTACTAAATGGGACAGGCATCCTAAAAGATATAAATATAAAAAAAGATATGTCATATTTCAGACTTCAAGTATGGTAATGACAAAAGTACAATTTAACTTTTTACTAACTTTCTGAGTATAGGGTACTGTTTGGAAAATGCAGTACCGCTTATATTTAGTAGAATGTTATAAAAAATGTAAGTGGAGCCATATTATGTTTCAAAACAACACATTCATACAGCCCAGTAGAATCTTACACTTTGTTGATTTAACTATGATTTAATGTTCATGTATCTGTTTATTAAGGGGGATAAACATTCAGCACAATCATCGTCGCTGCTTGGATTCTTTCAGAGTTTCTTCAAACAGCAGGTCCTTTTACGCCAAATCCAGCTGTATACCCATTTGCTATAAATGGTCAGTTCCTTGACATAAGTTTATCTGACTGAAGTAATATAGGCAACATCAACTGTGCCCAAAGTGCAGGTGTATCAACAAAATGATTAATATGTGTAAGGTACAGTCATGAAAAACAAACCGAGTAAAACAGAAAGAATAACAGCAGCTACATGTTAAAACTAACCAACAGGGATATGATAAACATCTTAAAGGATATTGTGAAATGGCAAGCAAGTGTTTATGTTATTGTGTCTCCCTGCTGTACAGAGATTGATTGATTGATCAATCTGTGGTAAACTAAGAGGTTGCCAGCTGCATCTTCGACTTGCACACATATAACTCCTGGTACATTTCAACCTTCCACCCCTCGCCGGGCTCCTAGGCACTCATAGCTATAGCTTGTTTTGCTAGCTACCAATACTATTTACCTGCAACATGAACAGGGAGGACAGGGACTAATTGCAGGGACAAATGTTCCCAACTGCAGGGTGTGCAGTTGTCTGGGCCTGGTCCAGGCCCTGTTTATCTCAACCTCTGTTGGCAGTCATACACACACCACACACGCTATGCTCTGATTTAACCAGAGGCAAAGCCCCCGCCAACCCCCGCTCTCTCTCATCAAAGATTCATAAAGGCAAGGTTCTCAATGATTTTCTGTCTCTTCCCTTATTCACAGCTTGTTGTCCTCACCCTCCCTGTCTCCTGCCAGTCAGACAGCGGAAGTCAGGCGGAATTACGGCTGAAGTGGCCGCTGGCTTCCAGAGTGTGTGTGTGTGTGTGTGTTTATCAGTGTTTGTGTATTTTCGGGGTGTGTGCTTTGCACTGTTAGATGTGTTGGTGTAGGGAGACACGGGGGTAGGACATGGGCAAGAGGGCAAGGGGGACGAATGGACAGTGACATGTTGATGTACTAAAAATGTTCGGAGCCCCCATGCAGGGAAAGGAGTTATGCCCCTCCTGTGCCTCTCTTCCCCTCATGCACTCCTTCCGCCGTTCTTTGTCTTTCCCCCCCCCCAACCCCTGAGCCCTGTGGGTCGTGACAGCTTCCACACTGGATCTAAAACTAGCTCATTCAGAGCCCCAGTCACCAAGGCCCAGGGCACACCATCTGTAGCCCTCCGAGTCCTTCCGTGTGTGCATGTGTGTGTGACTATGTAAGCGTGTGTTTACCTCCTTATTTATGTGTGTGTCCATTTTCGTGCAGGCTTACAAGCATGGGTGTGTGTGTGTGTGTGTGTGTGTGTGTGTGTGTGTGTGTGTGTGTGTGTGTGTGTGTGTGTGTCTGCAAACCCAAACCACCGTGCCTCAGCCTGTTAGTCTTGCTACTTACCAGGCTTAGCCAGATGAGGGCCACTCAGCCCGGATCTAATTCCTTCGACTCTGGCAGCACTTCACTTCTGGCTTTTTTTTTTTTGCCTCTCAAGTGTGCATCTGTGACCTTGGCTGACATCGGTGGGGGTTAAACTGTGGACTTGGAGATGTGGCCACAGCGATTGAGTTGTAAGCTAGATTTTGGATCAACGCTTCTGCACAGCCATCTGGGCTTCTATGGGGCTCAGACAAAGGTTATCCCTCTCCTACTCCCCACAGCTGACCCTGGATCAGCAGTAACAGCAGAGACTTTAGTAAGAAGCATCCTCGCTGGGATAGGTAGTGCAGAGTGGGGTTGTTTGTGCAGTGGAAAAATCATTTGGAGAGGAAACTAATGAAGAGAGTTGATCTCTATTACAACTTTTGTAACCCTCTGTTCTTATTGTGCCAAGCTCTGCTTGTGGCTTGTTGTGTACTGTTGTCCTCTGTGGCAGACAAAATAAGCTATTTTTTTTCACTCTGTATCAATATGAACAATGCCTGGGCCACTATAGACAAAGGGTTGGGTTTTACAAAACTAAGCCCTCGGTCATGCCGATGTTACGGTCGTTACATCAAGTCCTGATATTGTCATTACAAACAGAACACTGCGAGTTAACTGTTAAACCACAAACAGCTTCTCTTTCAACACCCACAACATATTTCAATGAGTGATTTGCACACACACCTACACAAACAGACTCACCAACTCATCTACATAGGCAGGTACATATGTACTCATACACACACACCCACACACACCATTATACTGCATTCCCTGACTTGCTGTGTGCACTATTTGCATCCTGTTTGGTGCAGCGCCTCAGGGCCTAGCCTGGCTGCTCTTCCAAACAAATTGCTGGCTGTTCACAGCGTTTTAAATGCCGAGGCCCTTTAATTACACTATTTACTTAATAGGGTGAAACAAAACTCGTGTTCACGCAGCAGGAGCACCAGGTGATGCAGAAGTTCAAACACCTGGCGGAAAGCACTCCTCTGGCATGGACGCACAGCATACACGTGTGTGTGCATGCATGAATGCACACACACTCACATTGGTG
This sequence comes from Sander lucioperca, assembly GCF_008315115.2. Lineage (NCBI taxonomy): Eukaryota > Metazoa > Chordata > Actinopteri > Perciformes > Percidae > Sander > Sander lucioperca. Next base: position 11,288,194 of record NC_050175.1, read on the forward strand.
TGGTACACATACTATAGGCCTCTCTCAGGCTTGGATGAGAAGCTTTACTGAGTTTGGGACTTTTTCTTTTTTGTTTGTTTACTGGAAGAAAAACAAAAAACAAATGCATCCGGGAAAGTGTGACTCATAAGTTATTGTATACCCAGCCTGACATTTTCAGAATGAGTTCATCCTCTACTGTAAATAGAAGGGTAGTTTTAGTTGTTGACTTATTGCGAATGCCCATGTGGGAATGTGAACAACTTCTACTGTGTGCCAATCATTTGTTTGTCCATTCAGAGGTTAAACTAATAAAAGAAAACAGCTGAAATTGGACTAAAAGTCCAACGAAATATATATTTCATGTGTAAAGGTGCAAAGGTTTGTCCGATAGCAGCAATAGAGGAAAGGACAAGGGGGTCAGTAAAATCTTAGTGATTAGACTAGTGACCTGTCAAAAGATTATACTATTATGTCTTTTGTCTAGCATACACATGGGTGTCTCTTTAAAACTTTAAGTCATGCATTTTTTTAATGACATCTTTTGTTTTTTGTTATATGATTCAATGATATAAAAATGACAAAATTCACTTGATTAATACAGCATGTGATCAAATGTTTCATTTATTTTGCTATTGGTTTTTACAAGAAGTTCTCGTCTGTGTTGATGGTCATATTATAACCTATGCCTAGACCTGTCTAAGAGTTCATTGTTTGTTTTCATGCTTTGTTTAAAGGTAACAGTAAATTCAGTGTGTCTCATTTTTTGTAAAGCAGTTTAATAACGTGTTTCTGAAACCTAATATCTAATGTGCAACAGTTTAAAGCTTCTATCTCACAGTTTCACTTTACACAAAGGCTTCAGAACTTAACACCACATCCCCTGGAGCTAGAAGGATGACTTGTTACCAGGCAATTGAACTTACGACAGGCTATAATTAGCTGGGCCAGTTTGACCCCGCTATTGTCACCTGAAGACAGGTGGGAATTATGCCCACGTTGGATCGACCTTATCACGTGACTGGGGTCAGGTGTCGTCCAATGGCTCGGCTGTATAGCCGTCGATGCAGGCCTCATCCATCACCAGCTTTATTGCACCATTCAGTTGATGCCCACAAGGCACTATCGCTTGGCGAGGAGGGAGGGTGCATGTGATGGAGGGAAGGGATGAGGGTTAAAAATGATCGTTTTACAACAACGCTCTTAAGAACAAGTTTTCACAGCAACTGTGTGCCATTGCCCTGGAAAACTAAGAGTTAGTGCTCCCAACGCCACCGTAACCCTCTTCCTGATTCCCTAACAGCAGATTTACAGCCTGTGAATGCCGAGCTGTGAAAAAGTGCAATCGCTCGCAGGCTCGTAACCTCTTCACCCTCGCCATCAAGTCGTCTTATTGCTCCATATTCTTTCCTGGGCTTTATAGATAAACAGCGTCATCAGGAAAGACTTTAGTTTCTCTTTAGAACCAGCTCTAATTAGTTTAGCCTGTATAAATCAAAATGTTTCACTATGGTGATTTGCCACGTGTGGCTCATTTGGGGCAGTGATGGAGATGTTTTGTTGAGCCTGGCGTCCGTCCCTGCTAAGCGTTGTCTTTGGGTTGTTCCTGGCAGGGCCCAGAGTTAACGTTTGTTTTTGTTTTCTTTCCACTTTTCTTTAGCTGCTTCTGTTGAGCTAGCCTGTAGCCTGACACAGGTGGCTAGTAGGCCAAAAGCCACAGCCACCCGTATTCCTCCCCAGTCTGCCTGGAGCATTCACACACACACACACACACACACACACACACACTGTAGCTGTAGTTCAGGGGCTTGCCTCCTTTGCACTTCCAGACTGCAATAGTGTTTTATTGCCTCCAATTATGAAGGCTATTTAGAGGCTACCTAGCTTTGTGTGTGTTTTTCTGTTACATCTGGTTCACCCTGCTCTAGACGGGGCAGCCAGCCAGGCCACATCAAACACTGTGTGGGTGTGAAGCAGGCAGGGGCTGTGCAGGTACGAAGTACCTTCCCTGTTTCTGCCTTAGACTCCAGCTAACTTAGCGTACAGTACATGCACCCGATGCAAACTCAGGACCTTGCGTTCCCAACTTGCTTGAGATGGCATTAATGAGCCTTATTTGTTTCATGTGGTTTAATGAGCAGCCTAGACTGCAGCTGGCAAGAAGGACACCTCACAGGCCCACCCAAAGGTACCCATGCTCCCTGGCTGAATCATTGTTCCCAGCAGCAGCAGAGCCGTGGTGGCACATGGGGGAGAGTGTTGAAAGCACCACGCAGCACCCACCTCTTCTCCTACCCAACCCCCTTCTTGCTAATGCATTTTTGCGTGGTTTCCACAACCATTAATTAAAGGGAAAAAGAGTGCATCAGATGTTAGTTTTATTAGCCTAGGCTCCTTAGAGAGAATCAAAATGAAAGGAACATATGTCATGCATTTGATGAAGCCCTCCCCCCACTCTCTGTTTCTCTCTCCACAATTGCCCACCTCACATACTCACAAAGTGTACAGTCAGCAGCTGTCTGCAGACACAATAGCATTTGATTGATCCTGAGGAAACGGTTAAGACGCAGCCCTGCCTACGCTTTCTGGCTGGCTGGCTCACATTCTGCACCACTTTACATGTAACGCTGAATGTGGCAGTGATTGGGATAATGGGAGTTGTGGATGGTGGGTGGGGATCTGAGGATCTGTTCAGGCTCTAATGAGGACAGCCCTGAGAGATCACAGGACCCTTGGAGTCTTGGGTGGTGTAGGTTGAGCTCGACACTTCACAGGTTGGGCCATGTTCTTAATGTCTCTGTTAAACTGCCCTCTGCATGACATCACTAATATCTTGCACAACACCGTAGAAAGATAAGTATGTAGATAAATGCTATCTGTCTGTTCTCTCTCGCCCATATATAACTGCATGACATACAAAGACAGATGTGCTCAATCGCTCATTTCTTACTCAACATTGCATAGATACAGAATGTACATGGATAATATACTTCTTTCTTTCTTCACTCTTCTTGCAACGTGATTGCATGCCTTACCTTCAGGGTCAGGCTGATTTATGAGAGACATGCCTGTTTTTTCATGACTTGTTTGATTGCATCTATCGGGCACTCAGAGTGCCAAGACCATAAAAATTCACACCTGCACAGGATTGAGAGTCAGATGAAGCGCAGGCACAGCATGAGGAAGCAGGTGATCTAAGGCGTTTAGTACAGCTCAAAATAGTCATGGGTGATTGATTGATTGATGTTCTGTGTCATTTCACTTTAACACAGGCTTTGGTTTTTGTTTCGGTGTAGCTAATGCATAGCAGCCCGGTCTCATGGCAGTTCGTGTAAATGTAACGTTATTTTTAATCTATCGATACGTGTTCACAAGGACGTTTTTCTCGTTTTTTACGTGGTGGCCAGCACGAAAATGTGAAGTAATGTATTTCAATAGGAAGCATATTTCGTGGTCACAGCACGAAAATGGTAGGGAGTAGTATAAACAGCCGAAAATCCGCATAGGGAGGTTGGTCGGGGTGGTGGATGGGTCAAACAACACAGGACTTTCACCCGGGCGAGCGGGGATCGCGTCCCGCGTGTGGCGTTTTGTTTCCCGTAGTCTTCCTAATCACAACTGTCCCGTTATTGTCGCGCGTCCCCAGCGGCCGTCTCCCGGCGTGTGAGGCGTCCTTTCCCTGTAGTGTTTTTCCTAAACCCAACCTCCGCCATCCCGTTATTGTGGCACGTCCCCAGCGGCCATCTCCTGGCGTGTGAGGCGCCCCGTCCCGTTATTGTTGCGCGTCCCCAGCGGCCGTCTCCCGGCGTGTGAGGCGCCCTTTCCCTGTAGTGTTTTTCCTAAACCAAACCTCCGCCATCCCGCGGCCGTCTCCCGGCATATCTCCCGGCGCGTGAGGCGTCCTTTCCCCGTAGGGTATTTCATGCTGGTCACCACGAGAAAAACGTCCCCGTGAACACGTATCAATAGATTAAAAATAGCGTGACATTTACACGAACATTTTTATTAACAAAAAACAACGTACAAAACATTTTATGTTATCTATCTTGTAGTTTAATGGGAGTTCTTAAATATTATGTTCATTTATAAGTTTCATTTCTTTCTTAAAGTTTTTTTGGGGGCATTTTCGGCCTTTATTTTGACAGGACAGCTGAAGACATGAAAGGGGAGAGAGAGGGGGGAATGTCATGCAGCAAGGGGCCGCAGGTCGGAGTCGAACCCGGGCCCGCTGTGTCGAGGAGTAAACCACTATATATGGGCGCCCGCTCTACCAACTGAGCTATCTGGGCGTCCATAAGTTTTATTTCTTAACACTATTGAAGTATAAACACATTTTATAAGGTCAATTTGTAAGGTGAATTGAGTGGATTGTTTTACTGTACTGGATTTAATAAAATGCTATTAAACCTTGACCCAAAACCTCACAATACTATTGTTTCATACAGAACTTTCAAACAACACATATTAAACATTGATGCACCAACAGAAAGGTCATTAGCATTGCTCTCACGTAAAACGATTGAACCACATCAAGTTTAGAAAATATATCTGAGCTTCTGTAAATTCCTTCCAAAAAGCTTTCCATCAGCGTGGCGTGACTCCACCCTCGTCCTAAAATGCTGTCCTAGCAGCCCAAGCTGTCTAGTCCCAGGTGGTTACAAATGACCTCCTATAGCAATAATGCAATAAGCGTAGTCTCCTATCTGTGTTCTCTGGGTTGTTTTTCACTTGGCCTGTCACAATTGTGCATTTATCAGTGTAATTGCAAGAGTTGGAGCACTGATGTTGTCTATTAGGCGGATTTCCATCCTGTTAAGAGCAGAGGGCCTTTTAATGTATGGCCCTGCTTAAGTGAACTGCTACACAATTACACACCAACCAGAGATTGAGTGGGCTGATGATACTGATGATTGTGATGGTTGTGATGGTTGTGATGGTGGTGATGGCAATGATGATATTGGACCACCCTGCACTCTAACAAGCCTTTCAGAGAGAGACTAAGAGTGAAACAACAAAGTGAAACCGAGGTTAATCATTTTATTTACTCGTTTTTTGCTCTCTGTCTTTCCCCCACCTCACTCTTCCTCTCCCTTTCTTTTCTTTAACCAAGTGATGGAGCCCGGATCGTGGAGTGGGGGGGGGGGGGGGGTTTGGATGGAAATCGATGGGGAGCGCATTACAGTAAAACGTATTGATTAGGAGACCTGCGAGCAGTGTGTTGGTCGCGGAGATGGTGGAATGATGCAATGCTTAAAGGAATTTATCCTTTGACTTTTACATTAACCTTTTATTGACTGCTTTGCCTGTCCATAATTAACACTCACTTTAGCTAAAGTGGTTAGTTTGAGCGCAAAGGGGGCTCCGGACCTTGCAACGAGGGCCGTGGCGCTCCCGCCCCAGCTGCAGTTCAAGTGCACTGTGCTGCATGGAGGGAAAGGCCTCTGTGGAATAGAGGCGATAGAATCCTAGATACCTTTCACATTAGCATACCATTTGAGCAGGGGCCTGCCTGGCTATAAGGTTTCAGGGCAAATTGAAATGAGTGATTGTGTTGCCAATCTCTCTTGACCGAGCGCCAGATGGGATAGTTAGGCCCATATCTGTCTGGGGTTAATCCATTGGAACAGTCTGGACTCACAAACACATTCTCCGCACCTCCAACACCCCCACACACACACCTCTTTGTCTTTGACCTTAACTTTAAGGTGGGCTGCTCTGCCATGGGAAAGTCTTTTGGTGAGCCTTGTTTGTACGCCACTGTGGCTTACACTGAATTTCTAGCAAGAGCCCTGGAGAGCTTAAGACACCTCGCTTGATATTGACTTTTTGTTTGGTTCCATTTTAGCAGTCAAGGGACACTACTCTGTGAACAGCGGTAGATTGTGTAAAAGTGTGTGCTGAATTACCTACACTACATTATCTTTGATAGTCTTCCAGTCTTGATATCTTTTATATCTCTGGTAACCCAGGAGCCTTCTATTTGCAAGCTAATGTTGCAAGATCCCTTGTCGGATAAATGGAGCAGCTCTGTTGAAGGCGACTGGTCAGGTTTTTACGCTATGTAGCCTTTCAGAATGAGTCAGGGCAGCAGAAAAGAGGCGAGTGTTTTCTCTCATAGCTCTACTACATGAATACTTAATCAGACCGAATCAAAGGCCTGGGTTCCCTTGGCCTGTGGTGTCCTCAAGCTGATGTCAGCAGAACCACACAGTGTGTGTAATTGTGTGCTGTCTGGGTCAGTTTGCACTCTCTCTCGCTCTCTTGCACACTCTGTAGCTATGTATGCCAGCCATGTCCTCCTCCTCCTTCTCTGAAGTGGCGCTTCCTTTAATTCGCACCCTAAATAAATGATGAGAACATTTAAACACACGGCTCGTCGCAAAGCCCCAAGGTCGCTTAATCGTATTATTTATGAAGTGATGTGCTACATAATGGTACTTAGTGCATGTTAACAGATGCTATTATCAGGCCCTGATCCAGAGCGCAGAAGATATATTGGAACAGTGGATGTTAATGCTGCTCCTCACCACCGTAATGCAGCAGCTCTTTAACGGGCTAACCGCACCAAAATGCAGCACTTAGGCCGAGAGCCAGTCGAACATTAAGTGGCTCCGGTGAAAATATATAACCACAAATTGTGGCAGCCCCCGGCTGTCCCCTGACAACTTTAACATCCCCTCATCTCATCCATAACCGGCCCTCATATCCTTCTCTTCAGCTCTCTATGTCCTCTCCATCCCCTTCTTTAGTCGTTGGCCACAAGGTGGTGGTGGTCGTGTATGTGTGTGTGTGTGTGTGTGTGTGTGTGTGTGTGTGTGTGTGTGTGTGTGTGTGTGTGTGTGTGTGTGTGTGTGTGTGTGTGTGTGTGTGTGTGTGTGTGTGTGTGTGTGTGTGTATATGTCGGGGTTGTGTGTAGTTTTTTAGGGTGTGGATAGGGTAAAGGGATATGATAGGACAGACCCTGGCATAATGACTGAGTGGGGAGTATAACTGGCTATGTGGCTCTAGAAGGAAATCTAAGGCCACCACTCAAAAGCACACACACACACACAACACACAAATGCCATCCTTCTCCTCTCCCTCTTGCACCTCCAGGTCAGGGGTCACTCTCATCTGTCAAGAGGCAGAGGCAGGGCAGATTTACAATGACAGCGGAGAGCAACACCAAGTCACTGCAGTAAATATTTACACTGGTCTGACAAAAGATGTGGCTAAGGTCTGTGGGGGTTCCAAACACTGCAGAAATTACAACTAACCCCAGATTATTAATCATATGAAAATCACGCAGTGACATGAAGAGCCTGGATTTCTCACAGCTCTGTCATGATTGCTTCAACAGAGAGTGATGTTCTTGTGAAAGCGTCCTGCTGTGTTAGTGTGGTGTGCCTGCATGTGTGTAAGATGAATGGGGCATTAATCATGTTACATGATATCATGCTTTCTCATCAGCTTGATACTGTTGCTGCCATTTATGGCTTTAGAGACACTTCCCTGACGGATCACTTTCCCCCACTCTCTTAGCGCCATTTAGCTCACTGGCTTGAAGGTTTTAAAACGTAAATGCCCAACAAAAAGGAAGTACAAGTCGCAGAAAAATCAATAATTTCAATATCATTAGCAATATGTAGGGGAAAGACGCTCAATCTGATCTCCATTTGTACAGAGAAATTTGAATATCTTCCAGTCTCCTTTAGATCACACAGACACACTTACTCTCTCATATCCTGGAGGTTCTAATTGAGCCCACTATTATTAGGAGTCATAAAAAGGAGAGGAAACACACAAGTCGACTTGCCTCCTGGTCAAACATCCATTATCCACTGTGTGTTTAGGGCCGAGTTAACACGCACACACACTCACAGACACACACACATCACTGACTTAACTTGACATTTCTGGGACTGACCCCTTTAAAGCCCCCATCAGTCAATACAGAAAGACCAGAAAGATTTCTGTTTATCTTCGCCTACTACAATCCCTCTGTTGTCAACTAGCACTAGTTCCTGGGCATTACAGAATAAGAATACCCTAGATTTTTAAATTGTATTTAAAGTTGCAGTTCTAGAAAGGTGAAGGAACACGACTCTTTGAAATGATACTAGCATAGTTTTGAAAATATTAGCTTCATATGGATTTGACGTAATACACCAGTTGTTCTCAAATCTTACGAGGACAGTTAGACCAGACGTCTCAAAAAATAAAAGCACTGGTTGAAAGTTTAGTGAGCGACCTGACACGCGTGCACTAATGCTGATCAGTGTCTACGAGTTGGTTTTGATGGGAGGGAGGAGTTAATGGGTGTGCTTGTTTCCTGTGTCCTGTTGCCTCAGGTGCCACTCAAGTCTGGCCCAGACATTACCCCCTGAGGAGGCCCCAGTGGACCGGCCCTTCTGGGGTGTGGATGACCCCAGCATGCCGCTGCCCTTTGATCTGGCTGACATCATCAACAGAGTGGAGTCACTGCTGTGGAGGTGGGCCTGAGATGTTGAAGTGTGGAAATTTTACAGACCCAACGTATGATTCAAAAGTTGATGAGTGGTTTGCATGTTGTGCATGGCAGGGAACATATGACAAAAAAAAATGGCAAAACTAAATGGCCACTCAGGGCCACTGTGGGGCCCCAAAAGGAATATAAAAAATAAATGAATTACTCTAAATGACTTTGTCAACCACTCATTATCACTTTTTCACCTTTGGGAGCTGCTCTCCGAAAAAGTTTGTCCTGGCCTTCAACTTCATGCACAGATACACAGAATACACACACCTGCTGTCACACGTACTATAAATACACACTCGACCAAACTGACTGTCACATACTTTAATAGATGTATAGTAATTCATTACTGATGTTATTTAAAAAGGCCAATAGATTGCACTAGGCCTAACTGAAGTTAGACAATGTCTGTCTTTCTATTGGTCAATCATAATTACAGCATGTATCCTGGGCCCCTCTACGCTGCATTTCAACCTCCTGTTGTCACATAGCAAGCTTTTATAATGGTCAATATAGAAACTCAAATTGGCTTTTATATCCATATTAAACTTAAAATTACATCTTAACATCAAGTTCACTTCACAGGAGGCCTTATGTCCAATCATAACAATTGATAAAAATGACAAAAATACATTTTGACCATTGCCTATTTCTTTTTTTTCCAACAGGATGTGAAGGATGGATAGAGGAAGTGAGAAAACAAACCACCAGCTTTTCTGAATGGCCCCCACAACAACTGTGGGGACAGACCACTGAAGACACCTTCGTTGCGATCCCACCAAGACTGATTTCCTTTTGATTGGATCATCTACAACCCCCCCCCCTCCGCCCCCCTCCCCCTTCCCCCTTCTCCACCCTCCACTACCCCAGCTGACCCTGGTATTTCAGCCACCCCAGTTTGGAGTTGGCTGGAAGGAATCCAGAACACCACAATAAAACCAGTATAGTGCTTCAGTAACATGCTAACAACGCAAGCTTAGCGACAAGCTACTAGTGTCACAACGGTCTAACAAAACATAAGTGGAACCTGCATTTCAGTGTTAGCATACATTGTGAAACTATTTATTTCAGTGTATTCTGTTACTTAATCTCATGTAACCCAGACATGCTTTTATCAGTAGATTAACTAATTCACAGTAGTCACAGTACAGTACATACATATATGCTTTCTATTTGTCACACAGTGTTATAATACAGTATAGAATGGTAAAAAAAAGTACTTCGCTCAAATGATATTGCATTCTTCACTTGTGTTTAGTGTAATCCCTTTTATTGTGTTCAGAAATGGAATGAGCCTGAAGAGACCAAAGAAAGATTGTTATAAGAAAGTTATGAATGTCACTCAACGGAGAACATGAAGAATGTGTTTTTTAGTGTTTACGCTGCGATAGTGTACTTGTGCCATATAGAGGTGTGTGTGTTTGTATGTGTGCATTGAGCCATGTGAATATACATGTGATCAGTCGTTGGCCTGTCTGTCTGTGCACGCTCAATCTCCCACATGTCTACATGAAGGCGCGCGTGTATGAATGTGATAGTGTGTGTGAGCCTGTAGGCAGCCTGCCAGTTGTTTGTTCTTGAAGATATGCATATGGAGAAACAGAGACTAGCAGCGGGGCCCCTCTGCTTCTGCTCTGATGAAAGGCAGCACTGATAGAATGACCCGGAACACAACCGCCGTTTCTCATAATTACGGCTGTTCTATCGCTTTTAATTGCTCTTAAAGTGTGTAGAGCACCACATTCCCCTGTAAAGCTGCAGGCCATCCGAGAGAGTGAGAGAAAGATCCGGCGCTTCTGACACAATCCACTTTCAAAACAGCTAAAAAAAGGGTGGAAAAGGGGGCCGACGTCAAAGCAGTGTAGCAGCCCTCATCGTTTGATTCCTTTCTCTATCTAGTTCATGATAAAATACAGACTCTGTTTACTATTAAAAATGCAGAATGCACTCGTTTCTTTACTTTTGAAGTTTTTTTCCAAGATGTTAATGGTTGCCAAACGCTGTTCTTTTTGCTTCTTCTTTTGCTGCGCCTCTCTTGTTTGTTGTTGTCAGAGAGATTTGTTTGTAGATCGGCAGTAGCGTTGACTTGTTTGAATTACTCTGCTCCCTGCGCCACAGCTTGTCTGTCTGAAGCAATAGGAATGGCAGTAAATAAAAAAAAACTGTGTTTTATCCAACAACCTGCATCCTTCTGTTCTTTGTGTGATTTTGTCCATTTTTTTTTTAATTATTATTAAATGAGTTTCTTCATACATGTATGTGTTTCAGTTTGGATGTTGATTGGTTGTATTTCTCCAAATAGTTTTGACCTGACCTTAAACTTAGACAACCCATGCAATCATGTGTCTCAGTACTCACCCACTGTGGTGAAGGTGAGTTACTGTGCTCTGAATTAGCCTCTCCCTACAATCTGTCTTCCTCGAGATAAAGAGGACAGAAATGGACAAAGAACCCTTATTTAGTGGTAACTCACTGGCAGGAAAATTAGCTCAAGTATATCCACACCAGACCAAGATTAAATAGTGCTTACATGCAGAGTAGGCCTATACATAATTCCTAATATTTGAATGAAGTTGCTGTGAGACATTTACGAGTCCAGAATTTGTAAATATAAATACATTCATGTTAATTTGGTTTACAAGAAGGTTAAAACAAAAGCAAATACTTGTTAAAAATACTTATGGGATGATGTGTCACCTTTTTCAGCTCTTCTGAGTTTGCAGGTATGTTATCAACATGCTGCTTTCTTTCCACAATTATCAAATATTCAAGTAGTGAAACAGGTTTTCCACCACTATTGACCTCAAACTACTTACTACAAATTACTTTTATCCGATTCAAATCTAGTTTGAATGCAACCATCTCAAATCCATCACCAATGTAATATGGACCAGCTATAGTAATAATGAACAGTGCTGCATAATTCAAGACTTTTTATTGGGGCTTGTTCTGTTTTTTTCTGTTGTTGTATTTTTAGCCATTTAGCTGCATGGCTATAGGGGGGTCGGTTGGTCGTTCCACCACTTTGGTCTACACAAAATTGTGTACAGACGTTCATTGTTTCCACATGATGTATCCTTATTGTAAAATAACTATTTGCAAAACTAATGACATTCCCTTTGTGTTGGATGCTACTTAGCAAATGTTAGCATGCTAAAACACTAAATGAAACAAGGTGAACGTTATACCTGCTTAGCATCAGCAATGGTAGCATTGTTATTTGAGTATGTTAGCATGCTGACGTTAGCATTTAGATCAAAGCACTGCTGTACCTAAGTACAGCCTCACAGAGCTGCTAGCATGGCTGTAGACTTAGTCATGTTAACATCTAGAGGCAAAGCTGATGTCTGCATGAAAGCAAAAAAAACTTGTTGAATGAATTGTTGATTTGGAGTTTTCATTTCTGATACTTGAATGAGTGGACATTAAAGACAAAAGACTTTACATACATACATACATCTGCTCTATATACACAATAAGGAAGCCTTTGCATCAGGACTTGTTTTTTTTGGCCAGCTGCTAGCTTTCTGTTTTCTCTAAACTTCAAAGGAACCGGCTGGATTAGCAGAGCAAACAGCTTCTATGACAGATTGATTGATGGATTGGTTGATTGAGTGATGTCATCCTAGTGATGAAGTGATGGCTAATGTTCTGTATGTGTCTCCAAAACCTCAACCCCACACCCCTTACCAACAGTGGACCGCCATCCCAGAGGTCGCCCATGTTAACCACTTCCTGTAGTGGCTGAGTGACTGAGTGATGGATGAGAGCGATGGCTCTCGCCTCAGGGGCCGACTGAAAAAGGGCCCCACTTGAAGAGACAATTACACAGCGTTGGTGAGAGCCACAGGTATGCATTGTTCTGACCGGGGTCAGCCGCCAGCCAACCAGCCAAGCCACCCTCAATTAGGCCAACAATAGGTGCAGGGAGAGATAAAATAACCAGGTGTGTAGTGGGGAAAGGTATCGGTTTGGGGTCACATCCCAGTCAAATGCTTCGGTGTGTGGCTATAAAGCCAGGGTTGATTGTAGTGCAGTTTAATGAAATCAAGTCATGAATCTGAATCCAAATTGTTTTTATATCCAATTTGTAAATACTAAGGGTGAAGAAACAACAGATCTATGATGTTATTTTGGTGAATAAGGACTATCAATGTCAGTGAGGGAGAATTTTATTTTATGTTGAGAATAAAATCTCAACCCTAATGTTAAATAATGTTATATATTAAGACTGTATAACTGTACTTGTTTTTTTGGACCAGACTTGGTCCATTTTACTGTTTTGTGTCTACGAGAATTAATACATGTGTAAAGTTCTCTGTGAGCTGGTTTGTACAAATGAATAGATGTGTGTAATTTATCTCAGTGTGTGTGTGTGTGTGTGTGTGTGTGTGTGTGTGTGTGTGTGTGTGTCCCACGTTCCAGAGTGCAGGCTGTTGTTGAAGGCCCTGGGGCCAGAGAGGCAGTAGTAATTGTAGAAGCAGGCTGAAGAGCTGAAGATAGCATCGCAGCTCTGGGGCGGCTGTCAGCACTGGGACAGGCCGCACTCATTTGTCACCAACACAGACAAACACCATTCAGCACTGGCAAAACACTGACTTGATTGACTACATGTGAAGAAACACCAGGCCTAATGTCTTGCAACTGTTGATTGCACTAAAGGTCATAAAAAAGGCAGACCGCAGGAGGTTCATGTCAGAGAAAATACTGTATAAGGCAGCATGTACAGTGGCTGACACTAATGTCACACAGACATTGCGGTCATGAACAATGTTAAGATAGCATTTTTCTTTAATGCTAAAATATTTGCCTCGTATCTGACTTACATACAGAATATACAAATCATATTAATCATGTTTATTGGATACTAACTTTATCACTCCACTTTATTTAGTAATACTATATAATAATAATAATAATAATAATAATAATAATAATAATAATATAAGTGTTAGTCCATGTTTAATTTAGAATTATTGATGAAGATATTTTGATGAAATGTGTCTTAAATAAAATGTAATTTAGTAAGATCAAGATACTATAGTAGTGTACAAAGTGTGCAGTTATATCTCAATATATCTGATGTATATGTATTAAGATTTTAAACTTTTTAAAATACCTTTTTTAATGCAGGTTACTCAAAAACAAAATTAGTCAATAATCAATCAATAATCATTAGTGCAATATGAGTCTCCTCCTCTCCTCTCCTCTCCTCTCCTCTCCTCTCCTCTCCTCTCTCCTCAGGCCTTGCCAGACCAAACTCAGGGTCATTGGAGCTGCTAGATTTCCAAAATCTAAAGCATCTCTTCCTGCAAACCAACTGTCCTCTCTGTTAGCAGGCTGATCACCACTGACATCCTCACCGCCCCCAGTTCACTTAGTATTAGAGTGAAAGTGAAGTGATGGTGAAGTCTTGATGCTGATGTTGAGGCTGTCAGGAGCCTGGCAGCTGAGCAGCCTTGATGAGTACAGGGTATGACATGATGAGTGTGTGTGTGTGTGTGTCTTTATGTGTGGTTGAAGAGAGCAGAGGCTTGCGGGAGAGAGGCTTTGCAGATCAAACAGCTGTCTGATGAAATGTAGAGCATGTTTGTGGGTCGTTGCTGTGGCCCTGGCTCTAGTGACCAGCGGCCCCGATATCATCTGTCCTGCAGGACCATTTTTTATCTCTCCCTCTCTCATTTCCACTCTGAAGTGGCTGACCCATTTTTGTACACCTTTGGTCAAATTTTCCACTCCATCTTCAGCAATCTAAAGGAGCTCCCTTAAAAAGTCATATTTGTAGCATTTTCACATAAATATAGATAATTATATAATTTCTGGATTGATTTAGATACATCATTATAATTGCTGTAAACATAGAAGACTGTTAGCAAGAACATTGGGAGCCTAAAGGCTAAACTGTTGATTTGTCTGTTGGGATTTGATCGCAGAAATAAACTGGGATGCTTTCAGGCATCAAACGAGAGTCAGTTTTGCTTGTCAGGTAATGCTCACCTTTATGTTCCTTCCATTAGTCTAGCATAATTTCAGTTCTGTCTGCTGTAACAAAAAGTGACAAAAATTTGTTTAAACGTCATGGTCTCAATTTTGTGAAACTACAATACTGCACATCATTCTGTCTGTCTCTCTCCGAAGGCCCTTATTTACCCAACCTTTACATACACTCGGCGTTGTTTCTCCAGAGTGGCGCTGATGCATCTCCGCTCATACCTGTTTCACTGTCTTACTGTCGCAAGCCCTGTTAGCACCCTGCCATTCATACCATTGGGATTAAATGGATCGTTTTCCAGCGTTAGCAGCTTCTCCGCCAAGTGGTCTTGATGTCAGGCCAGGCATAATTGAGTCATCTACAGCTCATCTAAAATGGATGAAAGGACTTTTGATATTGCCAACCCCCCCCCCCCCTGTACACACACACACACACACACACACACACCTGACCTGCTGAACCTATTCCCTGTAACTTTACTCTGATCTACAAAGAACATCACATTATTTCCTGCTTTGGCACTGACCATTAATAGGCGTCATTTTAGAATGTTTGCACAAACGACCAATGCTGTTCTTTCTCTGGTCTTTGCATGGTAGCGAAAGATTAGCCTGGCTCCACCCTCCTACGTACTTCGGCTCAATTTTCATTTTCCTTCAGTACACGGTCTGGGTTTGCGGTATATTCTTGGGTTTTCTCCGGCCAAATCTTTACCGGTCCAATCAGTGAACAGAGGGAGTGGCTGAGAACGATGACGTTGAGGTCGTGCGCTAGTTTGAGTTGTAGTTCCGTAATGGCGGCGGAGAAAGATGCGAGCGAAGCCATTTGGTCCGTTGTGGCAATGCTGCCGAAATATCAAGAAGTTTAAGCCCGAGCAAGAACAATCTTTGCTGAGTTTTGTTGGTGGCCATGATGTTGTGGCCCTCCTCCCCACGGGATTCTGGAAAAGTTAGATTTTCCAGCTCGCTCCGTTAGTGGTGAAGGAGTTAGCTAAGGCGAACGCTAGCAATGCTAAGCCGACGTCATGACCAAACATTAGCGATTGGTTATGGCAGATCCAGAGTGGTACCGGCCTTCAAGGAAGTTAACACTTGTCAATGGAGAGTGGCCAGACTCTCTGTACAAATGAAATGTACGAGAGCCTGGTAGGACAGGCTAGCACAAGATGAGAAGAGGGAGAACAAAGTGATGCATTCCACATTGAGGCAGTAATGGACAAATATGTCAACTTGTCTTCCTTTAATACTAGAGTGTACTGGTGTCATGCATTTTTTTGGTCAAAATCTCTTTGATATATTGGATGTAACAAATGGACAGAATAACAAACAGAGACAAAGTCTAATCTTTAGATCTGCCTGTCAAAAAAAATTGAGACTGGAGATCAAGATGAAACAAAAAAAAGTGTTGTGGAACAAAAACAATAGTACAAAAGAAAATATAAGGAGAGTAAAATTAAGACTTAGAAGCCACACAGGCCTTCACACAGCAGTTTAAATCTTAATAAGTTGCATGGTATTAGCAGGAAATAAGCAACTGCATATTTCTACTCCTACACCAACGCCATGTTTGAGGAGACAGTGAGACCATGAGACAGACAAGTTAAAATGGTGAATGTTAAGTGAATTGATGGGCAGGGTAGAAGTGGTAAGGGATGGATATGAGGAGGGCGGAGGGACAGTTTAAAAGAGGTAGTAAGGAGGGCAGGAAGACGTGATGTATTCATCAGGAGAGACGCTCACCTTATCTGCTCCAACCTTGAGGATGAATTGCCAGCCCTTCCAAACACACACAGACACACACACACACACACACACACACACACACACACACACACACAGAAACAAACACACACATACATGAATACACACACACACACACACACACACACACACACACACACAGACACACACACACACAGAAACAAACACACACACACACACACACACACACAGAAACAAACACACACATACACGAATACACACACACAGAAACAAACACACACGAACACACACTCACACACACACACACACACACACACACAGAAACAAACACACACATACATGAATACACACACACACACACACACACACACACACAAACACACTCACACACACACACACACACACACACACACACACACACACACACACAGAAACAAACACACACATACACGAATACACACACACAGAAACAAACACACACTCACACACACACACACACACACACACACACACACACACACACACACACACACACACATACATACACAAATACACACACACAGAAACAAACACACACGAACACACACACACACACACACACACACACACACACACAGACATATCCCCAGTGCCAACTCTGCTGCCCCTTGATTGACAGCTCTTTAAATGTGTGTCTGAGTAGCACTGGGCTCTGGCCCTCCAAATAAGTGGTCCGTCAAATTACATCCAGGGGACCGACTGGCCCCTCTCCCCCGGCAAAGGAGATCTATTTATTTGTCTGTTTATTTGCTTGGTTTAAATATTTGGTGGGGGAAAAATATTGAATTTTTGTCCCCCGGTCAAAGTCCCCTCATATTTAGTTAATAAAGAGCAGATGAGGTTGTTTGCCCAGAGAAGTGCAGGTTAGAGGACTTTATTTAAGGGAATCCTCAGAGAGAGCTGGTGACCTTCTCATGGAGGAGAGGGTTGTGTACACTGTGCTGAGATTCACTCTCTCTGCCTCCACCAGTCTCTGCCATTCTTCAGTCTATTTATGTTCTCAGACATGTTTCCTTCCCTCTTTTTCCCTGCTCTCCTGTCACTTCCTATCCATTCTTTACTTTCTTGCAGCTTCTCTTCTCTTCTCTTCTCTTCTCTTCTCTTCTCTTCTCTTCTCTTCTCCATACATCCCTCACCTGACTTTTCTCTGCTTCCCTTCCTCCCTCCCACATCTCTTTCTGCAGAGCCTTGCTCTATTTGACTGGAGTCTCTCTCTGGATTCCCTGGGCTGCATCCAGGTTAAACTCTTAATTGCCTCGGCGGTGGGTGGTGTAAGACGCTGGCTCACTGCAGCTCAGCTGGTCCCTGTGCAGGGGGCTGCGGGGTTATTGGGCATGGTGAGTTGTTCTGTGTTGATTGTGGCTGGTGCGTGCTGGCTGACAGTGCTGGGAGATGATAAAGACTTATTAATATAGATGATGGAGATGACCTCTGACAGAAGCTCTACCGTGAGCCTCCGCAGCATGTTGGAGACAAGACATGATCTCTGTTTGCTCCACACCTCTGTCTCTATCTATCTATCTATTAACATTTTGCTTCCCCATTTCTCTGTCTCACACTTCCTTTACATCTAACACTACCGCCTCTCCATCACTTCTTTTTCCGTCCTTGTTCTGCACCTTCTCGCTCCATTCCTTAAAACACTGATACATTTACTGCATCCACACGCCCACAATCAATACCCACTAGTGGGATGAATGTAAACTGTACATGCTGTTAATGTAAATGTGGACATCTGCAGTGTCTATCTGCTGTCCTGACTCCCACGTATCTGGACAAATTGCAACAGTGTGTGTGTATGTGCATCAGTCAGTCTGACGGCAACAAGACCCTCTCACCCTGTCACATACAACCACAACCACCCTGCTTTGATCCAAGATCCGAGCTACCACTCGGCCATGCCCCGCTACAATCTAATGCTTTTCTGCCACTAAAATAAAGACCGCAACACGACTGCTCGGCTAATCAATGGGATCAACATTGTATGCATCCGCTTATAAAATATGTTGACAGCTGTCAGGTCCTGTAAGTCACACTGGTAAACTAATCTGTTTTTCTCCTGCTTTGACAAACAAATAAAAAGCTGTATACTGTACTGTATATCGGCTTTTTTAGACAGAGAGAAGACAGCCTCAGAAGCCCCAATACAACCCTGGCTCATTTCATAAGCCTATATTAGCGAGTTAATGCCCCCCCATCTCAGAGCTCCACCCCTGCCATTGATTCTTGTTTAAAAGGCTATGGGTAGTCGATACCACCTCCTCACCGCCATCTGTCTCTATTTACTAATAAATAAAGTGGTGAGCATTGACTACTTTGGCCAGGCCTGTAAAAGCATGCATGCTAATGAGCACTGGGCCTCTGTGGCCAATGGAGGAGGGAGAAGGTGGGGATACTCTACCTCTCCACTAACTCTGTCTCTGTCTCGATGGCTCTCACAAGGCACAGCACTCCAATCATGGTAATTGCCCGCCGGTCCAGTTGTTGTTTAACATCGCTCATCAGACGAAATGCGGTTTCACTTCAGCTGCATAGATTTTTTCTCCTAGGCTTTGTGTATGTTCATTCTGTTTTTTTCCCCCTTCTCCTAGTTGTGTGTAGGTCAGCTCTTAAGGTCGTGTCTAGTCGTTTGTCAGATGTGGCCCATGAGCGCTGCCGCGCAACACTCCGTCACGCTGAT
This sequence comes from Sander lucioperca, assembly GCF_008315115.2. Classification (NCBI taxonomy): domain Eukaryota; kingdom Metazoa; phylum Chordata; class Actinopteri; order Perciformes; family Percidae; genus Sander; species Sander lucioperca. The sequence goes on from NC_050175.1 coordinate 11,307,099, forward strand.
CAATTATGGATCATACAGATGGGCTTGTTTGGAATGGTCCCTGTGATGCATTTGTTCTAAAAGGTGCTTAATCTTTTTTATCCACCTCCCTCCTCCCATTCCTCTTAGGTTTGCAATATCTGCATAGGGAGAAATGAATGCTTGTGATAATAAAGATATGTGGAGGAGGAAACACTCGATATTTAGATTAAAGGAAATTCCTCAGGTGAAGGAGAGAAAAGATTGACGCACACACTGACTCATACACAAATGCACAGTCATCATTAACATCATAATAATAAGAAGAAAAAGAACCAGTGTTGGGAACGTTACTTTAAAAGAGTAATTAGTTATAGTTACTCACTACTTGTTCCAAAAAGTAACTGAGTTAGTAACTGAATTACTCTATAATAAAAGTAACTCGTTACCAGGGAAAGTAACTATTTGCATTACTGTTAAAAAAAAAAAAAGTTGCTATATGTCAAAGAATTTGGATTTTTTTTAGCAGTTTTTTTTGTTGTAAGGCAGAAAGATCTAGCTTTTGCTGCTTGGAGGACTTTGCTCCGAGTCCTTCTTTGCTAGTGGATGGCGAGCTATCATCTGTGGTGGAGGTATCGGTGTTTTTGGCCACTAGCTTTGTAGATGCGTGTGTCATTGTGAGATGCTTCATTAAATTAGAGTTGCTTACAACGGATGTCTTCGCTCCTGGACATAATGTACACATTACATGCACGTTCTTGCCTTTGACCACAATGAATTTGAAGTAGTGCTTATATCTCCACCTTAAAATGCCAACTTTTCATCGGATTGCTCCTGACTCGCCATCTCTGCTGCTTCGTCGAATCTCTGTTTAGCTGTTGTGTGTATGTGTGGCGCGTGTGCTGGCATGTGTGTAAAAACACTGGCTCTGATTGGCTACCATGAAACATGACTCTGCCTTAGCCAATCATAATCGCTTACCTCGTTATTAACCCACCTCCTCACTAGCTGTGAGCCAGGGGTGCGTTTGGATTACACAGTTTATTCAATCAATGCATAGTAACGCGCCGCATTTAACGTCCAGTAACGTTAACGGTGTTGTAACGACGGGAAAAGTAATTAGTTAGATTACCACGTTACTGAAAAAAATAACGTTGTTACTTAACGCCGTTCTTTCGGCGTTATTCCAAACACTGAAAAGAACTATTAGCATTTGAAGAATTTAGAAGAGGAAGAAAGATAAGTCTCACACACACACACACACACACACACACACAGCCGTAAAGTCCATTTTGGTTTGACACTGATTTCCTGAGTGAAGGGGTGGTACTGATGTGTGGAGGCTCTCATAGCTCAGCATAACACAGTACTGCTGTGTCAACTGTGACCCCAGCGACCCTGCAGGAGCCAGAGAATGGGCTGCGAGGGCGCTGTGCGACTCAGGTGAAATGAGGGGTCAAAGGTCAGCTGTCCAGTGTGTCAGGCTTGCTGATCAGGAAGTGTAGCCTCTCGCTTCAGGGAGTACACAGGGAGTGTCATGTTTTGGACACATACTTGCAGCCTGACATAAATCTTCCATGCTTACATGCAGTGGAGCTCCCTGCTAAGTACAGTGTGCTGCAGGAAAGTGGTGGAAAGACTGAAATATTACTGCAGGTATTAATGGTTTAATTGCAACTACAGTAAGACAACTTATATGATCTTTGATTTGATTTAAAAACAGAAACCGCCACATCTTCTGCTATTTCTTGATTTTGGTCAATTTAATATTTTTTTTAGCAGGCTAATCTTACTTTCTTTTGTCTAATTTTAATAAATAATTCTATATTTATTTTTTTTAGACAAAAAAAAAATCATATATAATATGGTATTTCATTTCTACCATCTGTGGCATTATCATGCAGAGTCAAACCTCTGCGTTATATCTGCGGCTCACTCCCATTGTAGACACATCCAAAAGGATTCCCTACTGCCACACTGAGGCAGTCCTTCCTCCCATCCTTAACCCAGAGTCTTGGGTTAAAGAACTCACTGTTGTTCTGAGCCACCCCAGCATCCTGGTAGTGCTATGAAGGGAAAACCGCAGCACCTCAGTGGAGTTTCCTTCCCCTGTCTCATCTGAAGCAGGCTCTGCTGGCTGTCCGGATCAAACTGGCCCACAGTGTGGTGCTGAGTCCTGTCTGAAAACAAGAGGAGGCCCATGCATTAAAGGCTCGCCACGGGGGCCCCCGTCCTAGAAGTTCTACTTTCCAACAGCCTTGGAGAAGGTAATATTACCAAGGAGAGTTTATGTGTGTGTGTGTGTGTGTGTGTGTTTGCGCACCTGAGTGTTCATGTTTAAAGCTCTTCTAATTCCCTTTACAAAAGAGCTTTTTTTTAAAAAAAATAAATAAATTTATTTGTCCAGTATGCTACTCTCAGATGATACACCTAAGTCACAGAAGCACTTTCCCTCATCACACAAGGTGCTGGGTAGATATTTGAGGGAAGAAATCATCTGACACACATGAAATGGTGTGCTTGTTTCCATCAGGAGCGCAGAAGAAGAACTGGACAGAAAAGATGCTGTGAAAAGATTTCACAGCACTTGGCACATGGTTTCATTTACAGGTGATCTTTGGGAAAACTATAAAAACACCACAGCAACGATTGCTTATTAACATGATTGTTTCCCTCAATTCAATTCAAATAAGCCTTATTGGCATGAATGTTCAACGTACATTATTGACAAAGCTAATTGGCAATAATGTAAATGTAAATACAACCAATGATTACCACTTTAAATTCTTCACTTTATATGAATCCGAAGGCTTGGTAGGCATTGCTTTACTAGAAATTACTGTTTTGGAGCATATTGCTGGAGGGTTTTGTATTTTATTTTATTTTGTTGTTGTCAAAGGTAATAGAAATGGACACATATTACCATTGCAGTTTATTTTGTCATCACTGCTGCCTGCACTTTGAAATTTTAAGCACTATAGTGTGACACTACTAATCTTTATTCTTCATTCAGAGAACAACTAAAGTTTGAAAGTCTCAGTTCTGCTTCTTTTATCTTTGTTCATCCTTGCTTCTGACAAAAAGAAGGCACTCTTCACTCTCCTATTTCTCTCTTCTTACTCTTTCTTCCCCCTCTCCTCGCCTTCTTCCTCCACTCCTGTCCAGGGAGTCATTATTGCTTTGGTAAATATTTCATAGGCCTCAATACCTTTGCACACAGCCACCTGCCAGCTGCCTCTCCTTTCGCACACAGACCAGGGATAGACAGATCAAAATGAAAGACAGCAAAGTGAAGGCAGAGGAGGAGGTGGAATAAGAGAAAGGGAGAGGGAGACTGCTCTCACTGCTTGCCTAGTGTACATTTACATTTTCAGTGAGCCAGGGCCCTCTGCTCTCTATCCTGGCTTCATAACATACTGAGTCCTTTCAAAAGATGGAAAGATTTCCTGGATGTTGTCAAATCTGTGCCCAACAACGTTTTGTTTTCTGAGCCCCCCTTTTTTTTTTACCCGGCACATAAAAGGTGCTGGTTTAGTTTGCGAGATGGTTGTGCTGGGAAAGGAGGGAGATAGGAAAAGAACAAGAGACGAAACAATGAGCCGGTGCAAGCTCAAGACAAGACAGAGAGAGAGAATACTAAGCTTCTCCTTCTTCTGCCCTTGAAGAGGCCTGTAAGCAGCACCCACTCTCCCTCCCCTCCCGTCCTCCTCCTCTTGCTTTACCAGCCCCACCTGTTTACTTTGACTGGGTTAGAGAGGGGTCTTGCATCACCTGCAGTGTCCTCTCTTTCTTTATATGCTCTTGCTCGCCCTATGTCATTCCCCTCACTTCCTACCTCGAAAAGGACTCAAAAGGAGTAGCGCTCCAGAGATGAAATATTCAGTTTGGATATAAGCGCTTTAAGTTGTTTCAGAGTGGATAGCTTGTTGCCACAGAGCTTTGACTTCATAAATAAATGGTCAACAGTGGTCTCTTCGACTGCTCTGTCTCCTGTATATATATATGGCTGAGTTGTCCGTGTGCCCGGGGCTAAGCCCTGCCAGTAAGTTCCAGGCCTTAAATATGGATAAGCTGTGAAACGCCTCTGGACACATTCCTATGTAGTCAGTATAACATTGGATAAAGCTCACCTGTACACACGGTGACAGACCTCAAATAGAAATTGTAAAATCTTTATGCCATCTTGGGGAATGCAAGGCCATTATTTGAAAGGTGGGTGTGCAACGAGGAATATTAGTTTAGATGTGCTTTACATTCACATTGTATGCCTTTATCAAGAGCCAGCAGTCAGGGATTCAGTGTTTAGCTTCTGTCATTTCCACTGCTAAAATGGTTGTTGATGGACACACTGACTCATCAAGAGAATTAAACCTGGGAACATATGTTTGCACTCAGCCTAACCACTAGTTAACCGTGTTGCCATTTGCTGTGCTCTCCTTTGCATTCCAACAATGTTAGCTGACCATTTACCCCTTCCCTCTTCTTTTCAACCCCACCCTTTCCCCAAAAGCTCTAAGGCTGCTCTTGTTTCTGTTAAGGGAAACGCTTGACGTTTGGTTTCCTTTGAGCTTTCCTATGTAAACGCGTGTTCTCACATTTGCCTTGCAGTGTTGGACATTTCTACCAGGAAATGAAATGAGTCCGTAACAAATGTTTTGGCTTCTGTTGAACTCTTTAGTGAACAGCGGCTTGCCAACAGTAGCAGTGTGTTTGGGTTCCCAGAAACCCCCTGGGATGGTGACTCCCTGAGCTTCCGGATGGAGGGCGAACACTTTCTCTCTTTGATTGAAAAAAGGCAAAAGGCGAAATAAATGTCATACAGAGTTGCATAGGTATTAGGATAAGAGGGATTGGAATAAAGATTTTCTTTTGTAGATACATAGAAGTCCATTTGTATTTCATTTGTGTGAATGGAGATATGGTCTTGGTCTAGCCAGGCCATTTAGCCTTGAGCGCTAATCTGCAGGTGAAAACGGGGACTGTGAGTGTGATAAAGGCACCCTTGAAGACAGGTTTGGCTTCCTCTGGTGCAGCAAGTGGATCTCAGGTCACGAACAATTTGTGCCTCGTTGATTTTGTGTGTGCCTAAGTGTGTGTGTTCATGTGTAACTGTGAGAATATGCAGTATGCTAACACCTATGAACCTTGTAGCCATAAATCAGCAATAGGAAGTGGTGTGACACAGGCTGCAGGCCCTGCTGATATGGACTGGAAATATATAATAGGCCCTGTTTCAGGTGGAGGAAGACATCAGCTGCACTGATCTTTACAACCTTGCAGGGCTCTGGAGATTAGTACTATACAAGAAGAAACACTATTCAGGTCACTCAGATGGTAGAAACTTTTTCTTCGGCATGCCTGTACCACACACAATCGCGTCCGTACAGTACGCTCACAATACTCTTGACAATACTGTACAGCTGCATGAACGATGAGCTGCATTCACGGTTTGTTCAATGTGCGCACGCAGACAACAACGTTTGTTATTCTGTCTGTTTGTTGCAGATAGGGCCTGGGTCTTGTTAGCTGTCAGGCCAAGCATCCACAAAGCTATTCTCTCACTTATTGATGGGGATCCACTAAATTACAGGCTCAAACAAGAGCGGCGGCTGCAAAAAACAACCCTTGTAAAAGTTTCCTACGAGCCCCTCACATTTCAGCATTGTGTGTCTACACAAAGAAAAAAGAGAACGAATGTCAAGAAGATCCCAAATGCATTTTTCTTTATTTCGCTTTCCCTTTTCTTTTGGCTGTCTCTCTTTGGTCAGACCCTGTCTGGTCTTGCTATTATCCTGGGGCGTTATCAGTGTGTAGCTGCCTCTTCAGATCAGGCCTGTGATAAGGGCTAAATAAATGGAATGCTTGGCTAGTGGACATAGGTCAAGCCTTGTTTCGCCCCAGTTTTTTTCATGTGTTGTTGTGTTTGTCTGCAGGGGAAGTGGAGGGTGCAGCACGAACAGGCTCTGCAGTCTAATGAAGTTATTGATTTCAATTTCAGGGCTGTTCTCTCCCTGCCCGACGCTTCTGAAGCTTTCATCCATTTCTGGACATTAATTAGTAACTCCGTCTCTTGTTCGGGGACTTTTTCTTTTTTTGCTCATCTCTCACGCTCACGCTGTCTGTCTCTTGGAGACAGGTTGCTATCTTGGAATTGCTGTTTTTAAATGTGTTAAAAGCTTCTCTGTGGTTAGATGGATGCTGTCTCTGTGTGGGTGTTTTCTGTGTGGCTTAGCATACACCTGTCCCTGACAGAGATGGAGCTAACGAAATGACAAGCTGTGTGTGTGTGTGTGTGTGTGTATGTGTGTGTGTGTCATTCTGGATCGTTGAAGATGCTGAGTGACCTGTGGGTCAGGGAGCAGCTGACAACTGTTTGTGTATGTCTGTGTGTGTGTGTGTGTGTGTGTGTCCGTGAGTACATGTGCGTCCACTACTAATCCATATCATGTATCATATGCACAGCATGTTTTCCCCACAAATTTGTGCACACATCTAAAGACAGAGGCCCATGCCAACAGAAGTGAGCGCAGCACATTCCCAAAAGAAGCTCAGCTCATGGAAAATGAGAGGCGCTGGGACAGGAAGCCTTCTCGGCCCGGCCCTAACAAGCACTGTGGGAGTCTCCACTCTGGACCCGGTACATCCGATACCCCCGATGATGTCCAAAGGCTAAACAGTTACAAGGTCCGGTTGCTATATGTAGATGCGCAACGCCCCCCCTCTTCTGAATCCGATACTCTGGGAATCACAATAACAAGGCTGTGAGCTCTGGTCAGTTTTCCAGAGTTACCAGTCGGCTTCCCACCAACAGGCACTGGCTGCGGAGACCAAAAGAGAGAAAGATAGAGAGGGAGAGCAAAAGAGAATTGATGCTGAGTAGCACAGGTTTTAATAGGGCTGTCAGAGTCATATTGTTTATGTCGTGTTCCAGATTAATCCATTCTTCCTTTATGAGCCTCTGCAGCCACCGTAAATTGCAAGCACGAAGCCGGTCCACTGTTGAGTTACGCCTCGGGGATCAGTGCCACACATGGGCGGAAAATAAATCATTTCCCTTGGATTTAACGCCAGGCAATACCTGGGCCCTTTGTAAATAAAGCCATAGATGTTTTTACACCCCCTGTTTTCTCTCTCCTGCCTCCAGGGCTCTTATTGAATCTCAAAAGGAGAGGGAGGGAGAGACAGAGAGAGAAACATGAGAGAATAAGAGAGAGCAGAGTTGAAGGGGGACTGGGGGAGAAAGAGGGAGGCGAGAGAGAGAGGGCGAAACAGAGGGAAAAGACAGAAAAGAGATTCCAAGCGGGGATGGATGAAGAAACACAAACCAAGATAGCTTCGCAAAACAGACAAGTAGAGAGAGAGACAGAGGATGTAGATGTTGGCTGGGTGATGTATGCGTGGAGTGCTGATTCCCCGGATTCTCGGGGTGTTCAGGTTGAGATCTGTCAGACTGTCTAAACACAAGGCCCGCTGTAATGCACCGCTCTGGAGCAGTGGGCACCGAGCAAGCAGCCAGCTTCACCAGCACAACCAGCAGGGCGGCCCAGCTCGGCTCCAGCGCTGGCTGTGGCTGCAGCCCGGGCTGCCTGCCTTCTACCCAGCTCCCCCGTTTCCATCAAGGTATCCTCTAGGGAGCAGTGCCACAGCCTGGAAAGACCGAAAGAGGGAAAGAGAAAGAAGGACAGAAAGAAAGGCCGGAACAACTTGTTCATCCTGGCTGGTGCGGACTGCTGGCCGGAGACAGCCAAAGGGAATGGAGAATGTGTGCGCTGCTCTGTCAGGACTTCATGAAGTATACATGACATGCTATGTGAAAATGCTTCCTGTGTACTGTGCGTATCATGCTCTTTTCTTTCTTTTTTTCCCCTTTTTTTTTTTTCTTTAACCCCCTTCCTACCTCCCTCTTTCTCTCTACCATTGCTTTCAAGAGCTCAAAGTTTGCTTTTCTTTTCAATGACAAAGTATTCCCTGGTTGTAAAATGTTAATCAGTGGCAGGGAGCATGGTGACTGCTTCTGTTGGTATACGGCTACTCAGCCGGATCTTATCTGTGATGATACTGGGCTGATGTAGATGTACATGGACCACAGTGAGATCAGTGCTTGCTAGAATATACACTGCATCTTATCTAATATGACGCTGTCATTGTTCCCAAACCAAATGATTACATAAATACAGCTACTGAACAGCCCCTATACTAATTCATTCTTAACACAAGCATTTAACCTATCCATTATTCATATCTCTAACAATGCCATGGGGCAAAAATCAGTGCTTACCCCTCACCCCTATATCTGCCCAGTTACAGAGAGGGTGATGCATTATTCAGGGTGTGCCAGGCTAGAGTGTTCTCCCTGTTCTCGACTGCTGTAAGCAACAATCATCTGGCTAGGACACTGTTCTCTGTCTTCAAACTCTCTGTCTTCTCCTTTCCCTGGCTGAAGTTTCTGTCTCTCCTTTCCCTTGCTGTTGTCTCTGTCTGTCTGTGCCTCTCTTAATCTCTGTTGCATCATGGTGGCATCTTCATCTCTCTGTCCTATACAGTACATGCATAATTTCATCTCTCTCTTTATGGTACATTTAGCTAGAAACATGTTCACCCAATGGCCTGCACTAGTGTTCAAAAAATATTTATTTCACTGTGAGAATATATGTTTTTGAAAATTTGATAATATTTTATCATTGTTGACCTTGGCCACCGTTTTGCACTCTGCTGCTGCATCTCTCTACCTCTCCACATACACACATCTTTCTCTTGTCATCTCTTTAGACTCAAACCGCTGTCTCTTAATCTAGCCTCTTAGCTTTTGTTTCTTGTTGATGTGAACTGTCACTGGGATGGAGGCACAGATCCAAATATATTTACTTGTATCCTGGGTCTGTTGTCTTCTCACTCTCTGTTCTGTATCTCCCTGGCTCCCACTCAGAGAAGACATTAAAATTTGAGCAGAGAGGGGAGAGGGAGAGTCAGGGCCAGCCTAGGGGTCCTGGCGTACTGCTGCACACTTTTGTCCCAGAAAACAGAGCATGGGATGATAAGTTGTGAAGACTCTAGGCTGCTTGTTTGTTGAGGCTAGAGTGAGCCTGTTTCTCCAAGCAAACATTATGAGTTAGAGTTATTGATGTAGCATTCAGCTCAAACTTTTTCTTAGTGTAGTTTTGAGTGCAGGGAGACACAATTGACAAAGGAAGGCAAAGGTGAGGAGGGAATGTTCACATATGTATATAATGGTCATGCAAACAAACTCAGATCTTCATTTATCAACATTAAATGCTAATGCCTAACTTAAACTTGAAAGAGTTTAGGTCACAAAATATCAGGTGTTGAATTTCTGCAAAATGAGCGCTACTGACTTTTCTCCGAAACCCTTAGCACTATAAAGCCGGAAATCAAAATAAAGCAGAGTTTCCTTGTAGGTAAAGGTTGTCTCGAGGTTGGTCTCATTTCGTATTTGAAATCAGCTCCATAATTTGATCTTTGTAAAACTTAAGTTGCTGCAGGTGTTCGGCAGGAGGAATGATAGCCTTAGGGCTTGGAGCTACCGCGAGGCCCCGCCGAGATTTCTCATCATCCCTACAGTCTGGCAGCAGCTTTTCAAACAGCGCCCCTTCTGAAGTTGCCCTTGGTTCTACATGTGTAGCAGTAATTATGAATGAGGGGGACTAAGATCTGTACAAAACCATCAAACATTTTACAGCTTGCTGCTATTGTAATAAAGATCAATAGACACGGTATCAGTCATGGTTTTGAAGGAGAGGTGGTGCTGAACATTTTCCCTTGCATACTTCCTCTCTTTCTTTCTTTCTTTCTTTCTTTCTTTCTGTCTCCCTTGCTCATGCCCCTTCTCATTTCTCTCTCCACTCTCTCTCCCTATACAGAGCCAGTGTAGCACATCCGTTTTAATTGCCGTTTGTAGGGCTCTATGATGTGAGCTGCTAAAAGACACCCATCCTGTAAAAGAGCAGAAGACGGAGACAGTGCGAGGCTGTGAAATACATTCAATTCAGCACTAGCTAGTTCTATAGCAAGGGCCAAGGCCAAACTTCAAGCACAGTGTGTGTATACTGTATATAGTGTGTGTGTGTGTGTGTATATATATATATATATATATATATATATATATATAGCACACTTTTTAATGCTTAGATGTATTCTTTTGTGTGTTTGAACACAATGTGGGTACAATACATGCAAACAAAGGCAAATAAACTGTATGTGTGTTGGTCCATGCATTAATCATACACTCTACAAGCCAAGACAACCACATGGATTTGAACACTATCACACTTTCCTCACACTTTCAGCAAGCCTGGGAGTGTTAGGGCTCTTAAAGCAGCCTCTGCTAGTGGGCTGAGGTCATTTGACCAGAGCTAGAAGACATGGAGAAGCTGCAGATCAAACAGTATTCTGTCTGACAGGAGGAGATAAAGAGGCTGTCAGCCTCACTTCACAACAAAGCAGCCCCTCACCTCTCTGGCCCACATCAGCTCCCTGAGGGCCAGTGATGCAGTGGTAAATCAAAAGGTGGGTAAACTAAGATGAACGTCAAAAGATTATCACAATGCCAAACTCCACCATTATAAAATATTTACAGTTTAGGGGTTTATGGTTTTGTTCCAATGTGCTGTATAGCCATTTTGGAAGAAATGTTGCTACCTAGTAATAATCGGTAAATAGGTAAGAATAAGTAAGTATGATAGATGTTTCTATTCTTAGAAAGAAAGCTATTTATTAAACAGTGGCCTGAATATTATGCATGCAAGTGTATTTCCAAGCCTATTATTATTTGATGTTTTATTATTGATATGCAAAAATGGCAAACGTCAGGTGTCATCACATTAAATTGCAATATTCAATTACAGCAATACATTTTAATATAACCAACCGTTCCTCTTTTGATGCCATTTCGTTTGACAATGCCTCTCTCCATGTGCATGTGTAACTGCCTGCTGGGAGCAGCAAGTCCATGCAAGTTTTCTGGGGGCTGTCCAAAGGTATCAAGTTTAGAAGACAGGTGTTGATATTATGTGTAATGCTCAAACAACTTTTAAATCACATATATTGCAAATGGGTGTTGGGAGAGACACCTAGTTGGCATCTTTTTCTGGGGGTAAAACTCAATTCCTTTTAGGTAATTCTTTTAGGCAATTAAACGATAGAGAATGATCTTTAACACTGAGTCCCTTTTTTTATAGAAATAAAAAAAAAAAAAAGAAAAAATACATTGTTATAACTAAAAATGTACTTTACAGTATATCTGCCATCTGTCTAATAAAGCTGCAACAGTAATCCACAGATAATCCACAGACATCGCTCTCATCAGTTTTATTAGTATTGCTTTCTACAGAGGAAATCAGAATCAGATTGTGCATTGTGCAAAATGAACAATTTTTAGCAGTAATAGTCCCAATCTAAACTGTTGACAGTGTGGTTTGTAGATTATCCTCATTTAAAAGGACTCTAGTGGTGGTGAGTTTTTTAAATGTCATTTTATTTTTTTATTTTATTTTTTATTTTTTTTAACCATCAAACACCAAAGGGCCTTTAAACTACTTCAAACTTTCTACTGTTAACCCAAAGGGGTTTATGTGTGAGGGAGGTCCTGCAGTAGCTCACCTGGAGAATAGCAAGTCACAGGTCTGGCCAGCCTGCAGTGTGGAGAAAGGAGACTTGGCTTTTGCAGCCCTTCAGTGTTTTCTGTTGCAGTGGCCTGTTGGTGATCACACTGCTGTATAGGGTTAACCTGACACGCCAGATGGTTTGTTACACAGAACCATGTGAAAACTGTCATTGGAAACTGTTTGGAAAAGGGCAGGCACTTTCAAAGAAAAACTTGGCAGGTGATTGGATGAAGCATCTGTCTATCGCCGTCTATCACAGGCCAACTTTAACCAATCAGATCAACGAAACCATATGATGTTGAAAAGCCTTGATCAGATGAATCTTTGTGTGATCCTGTGATCCTGCGACTCTTACGTGATCTCGGGATATCGTGCAAATCCACCAGAGTGTTCAAATTTGGCTGTTATGTAGCATAGCTTCCACTTTCCTTTCACTACAGGAACTGTAGGGTATCATATGATAAGTATGATGCAGGTATCAAGTAACATGTCTCTGATCTATTTGAATGGAATTGTTTTCATCAGACTAATGTGAGTCTGGTAAGCATATTTTACAATCACATCTCTTTGGTCAGGGCTCTACTATGGCTGCACTAAAATCACAATATCTACAGTCATTTTCATACAAGCCAACCTCATGTTGGAAAATCCCAGCTGGAGTACACAGTCATATTAGTCAGCCTGTTTTTCTCTAATGCAAGCTGAAGGGTCACTGTGACGCTGCAAAACCAGGGAGAACGATCCAATTTGACTTAATTCTCTCACTGAACACTGATGATATATTCTTTTTCCAAAATGAAAGCATAATGTGACATGTCGATCTCCACAACACATTACAGAACCTGCATCAAGGCTGTAAGTGTGATGCTTTTCAGCTGTGATCTGCTGTCACACAGCAAAAGTCTGACTGATGAGACTTTATCTGTGATGCCTCTTTTAGAGGGGAGTTACATTCGCCACCTTGTCAGTAAGTGATTAATGGATTCAAAAGGACACGATGGCTGGGATATCAAACTGTGTACTGTACAGAGAGAATAGATTTTCTGCTGAGCCTGAGTGTGTCTGTTTGTGTTGATAAAGACTAAAACATAATCTGCTTCTTATTATATGGATATTTCACAAACTTGAAGAAGGCTATGGATGATTGCTTCACAGTTTTTTTCACGCATTCAAATAATCTACAATTGTCCTTGATGCTGCACAGCTTTGAGCCGCCAATGCATGGAACAAAAGGGACAAAAAAACAAGACACACACACACACACACACACACACAAATGTTAAGTTTGTTAGACAACAAAAAGTGAACTCCAGCAATATTACACTTCTCAGTCAGTTTTCACTTAGCATAGGGAATATGGCTTTAACTGTGGCAATCGATGAGGTTTGGCATTTGATTGTAAACTTTAAAAGACACTCATAATCTGGCTCCATTGTTTTTAATGGCCACATCAACTACGTTCAAGGATAATCATTTTATCTGATAAATGAGGATTTCAAACACTCTTATCAGCTGTGCACTTGCAGTTGTTTTTTTAATCCTTCCATTCTGTCTCGTTGTTTTTAATTGATTCGGCAGCACGGAGGCTTTCTTCCAGAGATAATGCACTTGTGAGAACAGGTCATGATCCCTAAATGAGGGAATTTCACTTTGGTGTATTTGCCACAGCGTATCTACCGTCCTTCAGAAGTATTTCCAAACTGCTGGAAAGTACAGATTGTCTTTATTTTTCTACATTTCGGCAGCTCCTTCTCTCACCGCGGCAGTCAGAGATGCTATGGTCCGCAGCAAATGGCCTCAGCTAAGAGCTGGAGGTGATGATGCTGTTTGGAAACGCTTCCACGAATGTCCTACCTCAAGGCTTGAACTAAATCTCTGTGTATTAGGATCAAAAACAATGTCTACTTCTTTTCCTCTGTCTTTACATAATTTTGTAATGTGAGCTCAGCCAGGCATGGAAAGTAGACCGCTGCGAGTATCCAATAATGTCGCAACAGAAGAAAAATATATAAATAACTAAAAACAAGAAGTGTTCCAGCATCTGTGCTGTGTTGGATGGTGATAACAGCTCATCCAGTAAGACCTCCACTCACCTCTCCCATCGCCTCACAAATCCACTACCGGTTCCACTCTCAGGCCCTCGGAGGAAAGCTGTTTATTCCACACACTGCCTAAGTAGAGGTCTTGAGGTTGGAGCGGCTGTGTAGCGCATGGTGAAGACAAACACAGGCCTATTTAGTCTGGTGGGGAAAACCATGGTAAACAGTGCAGAATGGAAGCAGCTGGGGATTTTTGTTTTCATGTTTTTTTCCCTCTCGTTTTTAATTTTAATGCTCCTGTTTCTACACCATGTCTGTGGGTTGGGAAATATAATGGATTTTCTGTGATGAACAAGTAAGGGCAGACCAGACTCTTTTTATTCTGGTGATGGAGAAATGAAAGCACTTTTTTTTTTATACTGTTTTGTGTTCACCACAACGTATAATGACAGAATTGTAGTTTGATCTTGAGCTTTACCACATGTGTAAACTCTGTTGGACTCCACTTTGCCGGAATTCCAATATGTACAGTAAATGGTTATAGTTAGTACGCACAAGTTTCCAAGCATGATGATTTCAACATGTTAAGGATCAATAAATTACATTTCTGTTACAGGATTTATACAGTATATTTCTTTTTTACAGGATTAGGACATTGATGTGTTGTTTGCGCCTTCTGTGCCCTGTATGTCATACAGGTTGGAACGCTTGTTTTCACATCGTAATCTGGTCCTGATTAGTGTTGACATGCGTAAAATTGAAGTCATACACATCATCTAGTTGTTAAAGTGTGACGTTGAGATGTTCATTATATTTAATTTTGGTATCCTGGTGCTCAGTGCACGAAGTAAAGCAAAAACAAAGTTTGCTAACTGCATGTGTATTTACAATCTTTTGTTTACTGAAAGGGTTTTTAAGATATTTTTAAATGTTTTAGCATTTGCAAACAGCGACTAAGAATTTAAAATACATGGCAATAACTCAATTTTCTAATCAGGTTATTGTGATCTCACTGCATGCTATCCATTATTATTGAGTATTTGGAGTATGTGCATGCTTGCATGTTTGATTACAAAGCGGGAATGTCCTCTGGAATGGCATGGGGAGACCCCTGTCTGCCACTGGGCCTGTGAATCCCACTTGGTATGGTGACATCAACGCTGTCCCATCCTTCCCACTGGCACCTGTCTGGAGGTGAGAGGTCATCCTGTTAGGGGTAATCCCCACCGTAACCCGACCAGGCCAGGGGATAGTGGCAACCAAATGTGCAATGGTGGACCAAGCTGTCCCTCTAATTCTCCCACTAATCAGATTTTAATTGAATTCCGGCAAACATGTAAAAACCTGGTTCAGTTTTGTTATTCCATTTTCCTAACAGATGTCTCTGTGATCCCTGTAAAGTGATCTGCAGTGGTGACGTCCTCTGTTTGGAAACACATACATGAATTGGCTGATCTAGATGGGAAAAAGTAGAACCATGTGCTTGTCCTCAGAATGGATGCCATGAGGACTGAGGAGTGGGGGTGTGGTGCGTCGAGGTTGACTTAAGAGGGGTGGGCATTAAGGATATGATGAATCTCACTGCGAGCTTGTAAAGAGATTAGAAACAAAACATGTCTTTTGGTGAATACTACCATTCCAAAAAACCTCAAAGCATTATTAACACATACTTTTTGCTGGTTAGAATAGTGTTAGTATCAGACTTGACTACAGAACACATCTTAACCCTCCTGTTGTCCTCGGGTCAATTTGACCCGTTTTCAAAGTTTCTACATCAGAAAGTTGGGTTTCTTTTAACTAAATCGCCCAAAAATAACACGGATGGTTCTGTATAACGCTCTTCGAGAGTAGAATTTAGGATCAGTTCACTACTGTCATTGCATTTTGGGTGTTTTATTCAATTTTATAGCATTTGAAAAAGCTATGAAATGGTTTATAAACAGTTTCCTGACTAAACTTTGACAGTCTGTGATAATCCACTCCATCTAAACTATTTGTCAAAATTTCAATCAAATATTTCAGTTTTTTTAACAAAAAAAATAGGTATAATTTCATATAAATTAGGTTTATTAATTATGAATTCCAAAAATGAGTGTAAAACTATAGTGGTAATAAGTTGACGTTAGTGGTGAATAAAAAAAGCGCAATCTAGACTCCAATCATCCGGGACGTTTCGCACAGTTTGCAATCAATGATGTGTTGTGCTTTCATATCTGCTGAAGGCAGCATTGCAGTTTGATACTCAAAATTGCACTATGGTCAGATCTACAGCAAGCAGACTGGGATGCTGGTCAAGGAGACAGCGTAAAGTAATTGTTTTAAAAAAAACACACAATGCTACTTTGATGCCATTTATATAAAACAAATACTTTTTTTTACCCTGGACAAAAGAACACTGTTCTGTGTGACCACCAACTGATTACAACTGTTAGTCACAAAAAGCAGAAGTCAATCGTCAAAAAAGGAGCAGCAACCACGGACCCCAATGTTTCAGATTTCAAGAGGCACGCGCCGGGTATGCACACCAGCCGCAATTACATAAATGCGGAGGCTTGCGGGTGAGCATGTGAGCGTGCCATGACTGGCTCAAGAACCATGCAGAAGCCCTTGGTGGACTTCACCATAGAACCACTGGATAAAAGCTACATTCTAGGAACAAATAAATAGGATAAGAGCTATGGTGAGAGACCTTAGGTTTTTCTTCAATACTTTCTTAAGCCTTTCCACTTTTACCTTTTATCCCATTTTACCTCCAATCCTTTCTGCTTCCCAGACAGTCCTGCATATGCCCCCCGTTGCTGTACTGTTTGTAGAACTCGGTCATAGCATTTGGAAGTCAGGCGTGGAACTGATGGTGATTTCTTGTGGGAATGGGAGTGTTGGGAGAAGGTTCTGCTGGATGAGCTGTTATCAGAGCCCAACATAGCCAATGGATAATCAAAGTGGTCCACTTTCCATGTTTGGCTCTGATCAACGTACCAAAATTATGTTAAGACATAGGGAAAGAAGTAGACACTTTTTTGTTGTTGCTAATACACAGAGATTTGGCTCAAGCCTTGACATAGGACACATGTTTTCTTATCCCTTCTTCTCTCTGCACATTTCTACAGGAGGCACTCTCAGTAGCTGCTGTGGATTCTGGGAATTTGCCATAACCACATGCATACAGCCCTAGTGCAGTGATGGATGAGTGAGTTTTTCATACCATCCGTTAAGTGATCTTTACTTCATTTATCACAGTCACAGGCTGAGCAAATTCTAGTGTCCCAGTTTGGGACAAACGTAATAAAAGTAAGCAGTTTCAGGGATCAAGGTGATCTGTCTACCATCTACAACCCACCTCACACCAACCAGCAGCCTTAAGACATGCAGGGGGATCCACCCACATGCCTCCAACTCTCTGATTAACCACCACAAGCAGCAGAAAGTTTTGTGTCTGCAGCCCATTTGCCTGTTTCTGAGAGCAAAATCAAAGGCCTGCTCTGTTATTAAAGCCAATGTGCTTTTGAGGAAAAGAAAATCTGACTGTGAGCTTAAAAAGGAGTTGTCTCATTTGATCATTTATTACACATTTTAAGTGGTTTGGAAATAACTGAGGCCAGCGTGGTCTGCATCCCTAATTGGTGCTCTTTTTCTCCCATTAGTACACCCAGATTTGTGATCCCACTAAAACAGGCAAGAGAAGAAAAAAAATCTTTTCAACAAACAAAGCGTTTGTCATCAGTTTGCAGTTGCTCTGTTCGCAAGCATGGTTCAGATTTGCTTCTACGCGCAGCTGTCACTGAGCCTGTTGGATGTCCTGGACCCCAAACACACAAACCAGAAGAGATTAGTGTGCCATGTCAACCCACTGCTTCCGCAGATGGCACGGATGCTTTTAGCCTACTCCCTGTAGACAGCCACTCATTGATCTTTCATACTAAACTCCCCCCAACAGGACTCTTGATACTGTTTTATTTATCATTCTGGCATTTACTATTAAGGCCAATAAAGTTTGACATGTGTGGGTTTATAACTGTAGGGGGCACTGTGGTTTCTGTGCAACATGCTGGTGGGTGGGTGCTGGTGGTGTTATGTTTATATCCTGGCAGTCAGAACTGTCACCCTCAGTAATACCTCCCCAGTCTCTCTTTCTTTCAGGCTGCCCCTAGCCCCCCAATTCCCTAGGTCAAAATCCAACCCATAATTCACTTGTGTTGTCTCTCACCTTGACATACACCTAGTAAACGTGTAAAACATTCTGGTGGGATTTGCTCCCATTTTAATAACAGAGCATTTCAGGCCGTGTGGGAGAGAAAAAAAAAGGCAATATCAGTTACTAGTTTTTAAGGATCCTGGCACGGGCTCCAGGAACCCGTAAGCTCCAGCCCAGAGTCCTTATCCAAAACCAACACAGGGGACAAGCAGGCAATTTTGGAAATGTGGTTTTCAGTTTCTGAACATATTTTCCAAGGGGGCTGCAGTCAGGCTGACCATGATGAAATCTGGTTCTGGCTCAAATCCAGGACATTACCTGTGTGAGTGTCAGGTGATAGCCTCCCTAATTACCCTGGAAGGCAAACAGAGAATATTTTTCGTTGAGATTTCACAGAGCCCTTTGCACCAGTAACTGTGTTGCTCCTGTGGTAAAATGTGATCTTTCAGCTAATGAAGGACACGCTTCGTTTCCTTAACTGAATCACCCTCTAGTTTCGGCCTCTAGGGGGAGCTTAGCCTTCTTTTTTCTTGTTTTTACTGCAGTGGGCACTGGCAAGAGTTTAGCTGGACCTTTGTGAGTAAACTGATTTATGGCCCAGGCCTGAGGTGTGCATCTCTCCAGGGGTATTCAGCCTGCCTGGACACAAGCATGTGTGAACAGTGGCTCTCAGACATCACTGACACTCTGTCCAACCACTGGACCAAGAACCACTGATTGGAGTCTGCGGTCTGTGGTGTGTGTGTCTCATACACACACCACAGCAGACTAAAGCCCTCAATCACTGAGTCTTGGTCCAGTCCATGCCCCCGTGTCCCAGAGTTGAGTGACGCGCTGCCTGCAGAGCACTCATTAGAATCTATGTTTCACAAGCAGAGCAGGGATAGTAAATCGTTCAGGCCTCAATGTTGTTATAGCTGGCCCTAACAAGCCACTCTCTGTCTACTTTATTGGAGTTTAAAAGTGGATTTCATGTAGTTCTTGGCAACTTTGAAAAAATATGACAAACAATGGAAACTATTGGTGTAAGAGACAAGACCGCAACATGATGAAAACATGTTCAATCTTTCAAAGAAGCCCTTAAGGTTTTTAAGCCCTCTGCTACTTAGAGACTGTCAGAAACATCATTAGATAACAAAAATATCCCATTTATGCTTTCAATAACATCAGAGAGGGTAAGTGTGCAATGGGAATATTGTGTAGTTTTGGGAGGGTGCTATGTGATCTCTCATCACAAGGTCAAGGCCCCTGCTCTGGTACTGAGTTAAAGGATTTTCTCCCCACGGCCCCACTCCTAAATCAGATCAGCTTAAAAAAAAAAAAAAAAAAGCTACATCTAAGGGCCCCCATCCCATGTCTAACTACCTAGTCTTTTGTTTGCTCATGTTTTCCTTTTCCTCTGTGGATCGGCTGGCTCTGACCGTGTAATAGAGCGCATATTGGCCAAGCGAGGCAGCCTGCTGTGACCAGATCAGATGTGTGCTCCTGATTATGAAACTCCCTTTTAGTCACTGACAGACATGGTAATAAATGTGTCCATAAATTGAATTTGGGGCTTTTGAAAAGGAGCAGGAATATCTAAGGAGCATTTCAGCTGATTGTCTCCAGCCGACATGGCAGCGCTTCAGTGGGATTCTGGGGAGAAAACTGATCCTGCTGTCGTGCGGTTGGAGGGCTGGGAGTGGGGGTGAAGGGGGTACGGGATGGACGCCCAGCCAAGCAAAATAAAGCCTGCTTTATTGCTATTCATAAAATCATTTGATTGAGTTTGCACAAATAAGAAGACGGAGAGCAGTGTGTAGGAGTGTATATGTATGTTTGTGTGTTTGAATGTAATTGTGTTGGTGTGTGCACTTGTGTGTAAGCTTTCAAGTCCCTTTACCCTTTTTAGAGGTATACTGCACAGGAGCAAGTTTCTGAGTCATTCCACTAACTTTGAAGGGATGTACAGTGCATTTACAGTTACTTAAATGCTCCCTCACAACATAACACTGCTGAAGTTTGGCAAAGTGGTGTTGACAGCAGAACTGGGATGTTAGGCCAAAGCTTTTCTACTTCATTCCTCTTTGGATTAGGCCTTTCAGAACTGGCAAAATACGAGAACTTCTTTTACATCTACCTTTATTTGTTATGGCAATTTGATTGGACAGTAATAATTGTAGCAATATTAGCTTGGCTTGTCATATATTGAATTGTGGCCAATAGTGGATTAGCTTTCATAATCAATGAATAAATGGCAAGATACAAAATAGACATACTGTATATGTCGATGGTATCACTAAGTTTTCAGTATAACATGCTCATAATGCATTTTATTTTTGTTGTGAAATTACACTATGAACACAAGAATGAAACAGAATTTAAAGGGTGTTTCACTTTGAATTGCCAGGGCACTTGCCCACACATGGCCATGCTAAATCAAAGCTGAGCTAAACTTTGCTAAGCTAAGCTAAGCTAAGCTAAGCTAAGCTACGAAGTCCTCGCTATTACCACGAATCCAGTAACATAACACTGATGCTTGCCAAAAGAGGAAACAGTGTGCAAGTGCTTGCTGAAGTGTATATATTTAGCCCGGTCAGTCATGAGGGAGGGACACAACTTTGCAGAGTAGTGTGACACACGTAACTCAGCCACCAAGAGTCACACATCCCCATGTGTTCGCCAGGCCTATCCTTTGGGCTTGATTTGCATGGAGACGTGAAGTGACGGGTCTGGAAGGTTCCCCTGGGGCAGAGGGCGACCTGAGTCATAACCAGAGAACAGGCAGGAGCAGTCAGAGTCCAGGTTTAGAGCTGGCAATAACACAATGTTGTGAAACTGTTACTCTTCATTATTTATTCACTATAGACATCTGTCTTGGCAAAGGGAATGGGATTTAGTGTGGGATTTTTTATCTCTGCCCTCTCGCCTTCCCTTTGCTTCTGTCCTACATCTTTCTTCTGTCTCTCTATCTAATTTGCCTTTATCTCTCCGTCATTCACTCTGTCTGTCCCATTCTGTCTCTTTCCATCTTTTTCTTCCTTTCTGCATCCGTCTATCTTTCCTCTCTTTGAAATGTTATGATTCACAGGCTGTGATCTGTGTGAGCTGTCTCCTGAAAGTCTGTGTGTCTCCTGAGGACAACCACGGAATGGTACATCACTTCTATTATATGTAATTTCCTGGGTTTTATAAGGTACATTTACTCGCTCTACAATAGTGAAGACTGTTCTTTTCTACAGCCGAGTTCAGAGTATCTGTCTCTTACGCCACGGCCCTGTTCATGGAAACCATTATCTGGTGTGGGAATGTGCCAAGATTAGGCAGCAACGTTTGTCTCTGGGTAACATTTTGAAACTTGGATTCATGTTAAAGTCAAAATCCTTCCCAGAGTTGTTTGAATTATAATATCACGATAAGACAAAAGTATCATACTGGCTTTTTCCAGGAGATTTTGGATGTTGAGTATGAAAGTAGCACAAAGTTGAAGAAAAATCCATCATAAACTGCCATTCTCTTATATATTTATAATAAATGGTTTAAACATGGTTTAATTAATTCATAACAACCAAGCAAGTAACTCTATGAAAGAAATTTAAGGACATGTTTTGATAAGCTACAGGAAATCCTGTTAGACAACAAAAGTTCTTTACTTTAATTTGCCATAAAACCTAAACCCGTTTAAATGCCTCCACCTGTGTTACCTTTGTGCTGTGAAACATTGTAGACGGGCTCAATTACACTGTTATTCTTACTTATGTTTCTCACTCATTCTCTCTCTGGCCCTCTCAATAAAAAGAGGCCAATAAATCACTTAGCTGTCTCTGTGGGTTTGAGGTATTGGTGTTGGAGCGAGCTGTCCCACTGTCCCAGCTGAGTAGACATGACTCTCAAAGCACCAAAAAAAAAAAATCTTCCCCACTCCCCTCACTCTCAAAAACCAACATGGTGAAAATTACATTTTGGTTGAAGAGTTGAATAAATCTTGGCCGAACGTGGCTGGAGAAGTGGAAAAAGGCCCTCCGTGGCGGCTGCAGTCTCAGTGATGTGGATCCCGCGCTGGGGGGAAAGGGGAAGCCACATAAGAGGAGGTTTGTGTTAGCACGGGGTAGATGAGGTGCAAGGGGAGACAGCGGCTGGATACAAGACCTAAAAGTGCTTGCGGATTATAGGGAGTGATAACGTGAATGTTGAATGTGTGTGTGCAAGTCGAGCAGCTCTTGAGATCTGTGTTCAGATAACAGAGTTCTATTAAAATCTACAATTTCAAAGGCATATGTAAACTAGGTTTGCTCATTTCAGGGAAGAAAAGAGTCCGAAGTCGCTTCTCATAAAGAAAAGTAAAATGTAAAAAAAGTTGTTGAACATTTGATCTTTTAACTTAAGTGTAGCTTTTACGTCAACTTTTATTTCTTTTCTTAAGAACTGATTAAGCAGAACCTTTAAGAATGACCTCAACCATTATGTGGTCATTCATCTATAGGTGTTGGTTATAAGCATTAACTTGGGGCTTATTCTGATTCACTGTACCGTGTCCACATGGTTGATCTCTGTTGGTTTTCCATCTCTGGGGCCTGTTTGACGGGAACAACTTGTGTAATGCCATCAGCAGCCTGTCGAGGCTAATTAAAACACACATCTACAAATCTGCCAGCAATTACTACACCCAGAAACATTTGGTGCCACTCACAAATTTTAGGCAGAAAAGGCTGTGTTTACTGTGCTAGCTTTTCATTTCTCAGAGCGTTCCCACAAAACAAATACTGGTTAGAGCTTTGTTTGATACGGCAACGCTCATATTTATTTTGCCATTTAAATGTTACAAAAATGTAGGCATTGGGAGACATGATAATGGAATCCAGATTTTGGCTTTATTTAATTTGTAGCTCTGCATGGAGTCATCTCATTTTAGATTATAGCCCTGTGTAAACCGTGCTGCTTGTGTCTACAAGGGTTATATTGTGTAACAGTTTTGTGTCCCAGTCATCTGGATGTGCTTTGCTGTCCTCAACAGAGCACACTCCTTATCTACATCCCTCCCAACCCACAACCTCACGATCATGTGGTTCATCTGCTTTGCCCAATGACAAAAACAGCAAAGTGGGCCATTTGTATGCAGAGATATGTAATTTGAAGCTCCCTATTGTTTGCATACTATTGAAAGCACAGGTGGAAGTACATCTATGCAAAGCTCTTTGATAGTTTTCGATTCGTCAGTTGTCTGATAACCTGTAATCAAAATAGACGCTAATAGGCATGACTTAGTGTATTATTAGTACAAAAGTGTCCAGAGCATTAGTGTTCATTACAGCTAACAAGTACACACCCACATGTAAATATATGAATCCATGCACACTGACATTATGTAACTCTTTGTTAAATATTGAGTGTTAATTTACCCTTATACTTTTTAGTGACAGATTCACTTGCTGCTTTGCATTTTACCTTTGTATTAGCTGAAGGCACTACGTGAACAAACTGGCATGTTGTGCTTCTTGCTTGCACCATAATTAGTTCAGTGATGAGAGAATGACATCTGACAATCTCTGAGTTTCCCTTTTTCACACACTCCAACCTGTTTCCACGTGTATACAGGTAGTACAAGTAACACCTCCACATTTTGGATAAAAACAAAGTCTCGTCCTATCTTTGTATCTGTACAAGTTTTTTTTCTCCCATTCCTTTAAAGTCTACACATTTTTGTTTATGTATAATACAATGAAACATATTATGTAATTGATATTCAAGCGGAGAAGTAGCTGGTTCTATGTATTGGTCACAGGATATGTTACATGCAAAATTTTGCAAACTTTTATTTTGTTGGTAGCTGCTGAGGTAGACAAAGGGCACCAGACATCTGACCATCCTGTATCAGTTACTGTGATTTATGGATAAATGTAACTATACCCGAGACTTTGGAAGGCCTCACACATGTAAGGCATGAGAGCAACTTTTCTTTTTCACAGTTTACTCCTTCTTTCTCTTTACATTGTAACATTTATAAAGGAAAATTATGCTGTTTTTAATCAATGTCCTATTTCTTATTCATGACTACAATTTGGCAACATTAGAACGGACTTAATAGCAGAAATGTGGTTGAGACTTAAATGTAAATCCTTGTTTTCAATACTGGGAACTTTAAAGCCATTTCTTCCTCCACACCTAAGGATGTTTCCCAGGAAAGCTGCACCCATCACCAGGTGTTGACAAAGACTGATGTAAGAACCTTAATGACTCATAATGTAATAAGCTGAACCAGTTGCATAATATGAGTTGGCAATAGAGAGGTGCAAAATGGTGTGAAGTTGTGTGTATGTGAATATGTCATCAATTAATTTTTTGACAATGGCAGATAAATGATAGTTGCCTCATTTCAAGATGTAATCACATGCTATGATGTGGCTTAGCCTGGCCCGATCTCTCAACTGTCATCTCTGATGATAAAATTTAAAATTTGGAATTTATAACTCATTTTGTGTTACAGTGTGGATTCTTCTGTGTGCCTTCTTTGTTAGTATTGTTTTGATGTAGTTTTTAAATAACCGGTATCCAATTGTAAGACCAAGCAAATAAATAACATAATGAAAAAAGTGAAAGGCAAAGACTTTTTAACACCCCCAATTTTCCAGATTTCCTCCCAGCTCAATGCTGGTGCTCAACAGTGAATTGTGTTCAGTTGGCTCTTACAGCAAGATCAGGGAGTATACCCCTGTTTATTGATCTATCGATTTTTTGTTTTTTTTGTACCTGACAGTTAAAGTGACTATGAGCAGGGACAGAAAGTGTAGCTGCTATATCAGCAGGAGCAGTGGAAGCATGGAGTTGAGCCCTGCGGGGCTCGGAGCAGAGGGCTTGGACAGGGATTAGTGTGACTGCTGAGGAACACCTGTCTGTCACTGACGGATCCCCTCCTGCCAGGCCCCAGATGGATCTTAGGAGCGATGGGCCCCATCATAACTTCCTTCTTCCTTCTCCCCATTAACACTAATGTTTTTTTTTTCTTTCTGTCTTAACCCTCTGCCCCCTATTCCCTTACCCTGCATGTCTAGCATTCTGTAGGGGGCTGGGTGGTGCTGCAGCAGGAGGGTGCAGAAGAGGAATAAGAGGCTGGGACAGTTTAGTTGGATGGCCAGCTGTGTGCCAGCTGTGTGCCAGCGGAACACTGAGTGGCGTGGAGAAAGGCCTATTATCTCCCACATGCACACTCTCTCTCTCTCGCCTTTCACACCCCAAACCTCGGCCCTGTGAAATCAGGCAGACAGATTCTGCTAAAACCATCACTCCTCCTTATACATGCATGTGGTCTCCTCCTGCATACACCCACTCACATCTACACACACTTATTCTAAGTGGTGTGCAGGGAGTTATTTTTCCCTTTCCTGTCTGTCTTTGCACACACACACACACACACACACACACACACACACACACACACGCGCACACACGCACGCACGCACGCACGCACGCACGCACGCACGCACGCACGCACACACACACACACACACACACACACACACAGAAGGCCCAAGAGCTTCCATGCCATCCATGTGTCACTGCTTCTGACACACAGAACTAAACAAGTCATTAGAGCATGGGTCGAATCATCCATACACATAGTCTTATCTGTCTGCTCTCAGTCAGCCAGCCTATTGCACAGCGGCTGGACGCCTCTCACTGCTGGTAGGATATGAGCAATTAGCAAGAAAGACCTTTTAGCTCTGCCAGCTGATTTGCGGCCAGTTTCTGCATATGCCTGTAATTCACTTTGACATTTCATCTCCTCACTTGTCACAGTCTTTATTGTGAATTACCACAATATAAACAATAATGATGAAGTAATAATCAAATCGGAGGCAATATAATCATTTTGTTTTCCCATGCGCCAATGTCCACTGGTTGAACCTGTGGGAGACAACTGGTAAGTGAGCGTTCTTGTGCGGAGTCTCTGGAGAGCGAGTGGAGGCAGCCGGGGGGAGTCTTCCCAAGTCAGCCCAGGGGAAATGGCTGACAGTTACACTAGCCTCCGGCCAATTAACTGTCATTCTAGCTGTTGGTTTAACTTGCTGACCTTACCTCTCCTCTTCTGTTTGTCTTATCATTTCCGGCAAAGAGGACCTCATCTGTGTATGTAAAGTGGACAGGTGACCTATAGGGAAGGAGAGCAAAGGTCACAGTTCATCCACAGTATATTTATTTCGAGCGACAGCAAATATACCGAGGAGTCTTCTGGGAATATCGGGGCGTAGGAGGAGAGAAGTCCTGTGGGATTGAAAGAGAGCTATCTGTTATTACTTCCAATTACTCCCCAATCTCCCGCTCTATCTACCTGTAAAATGATATTAGACATGCCTGTTCTCATGGTCTTTTACAGATTAAGGCTGCGCTTCTCAGTGATGAGGCCCATGGGAGCTTGGGGTCCACACTCCTTGCACTTAAAGTCATCAGCTAATAGAACATATTAACAGATCCGAGGAAGAAAAGTTTATTTCTTCAAGAATCACATGGGTTTTGTCTTTAAGAGGATGTATGGGCGTTAGTGGGAAGAATCTGAACGCGGTTGCCCCTGGGTTGGCGTGGATTTGAGGTTGATGTGTGAATAGAGGTACAGTTCCAGTGAGTGCTGCTGTCTTAGCATGACAACAGGAGGGGGCGGGCTGTACTGGCCCTTCTGACACAGTGCCCACCCCTGTCTGTTTGTGAGAGCGCCACTTCATTGTGCCCAGTCGCCACTAAGGGACAAAACCTAGAGACGACACAGCTGGAGATGGCAGGGAGCATTCATGCTGAATACTTGGCTTGTTCAGGCACTTTTCTGCTCTGTGTCTCACAAGAATCCACTTCCTACTTCCCGTCCTGTCTCTGACAGTTTTACTTTATATTGTCTCGATTAAGTCTTTTCTGGATGTTGGAAATATTGCTACAGGATGCCATGTAATTGATAATTATTAACACAAGATACTAAGAGTTATTCCTCCCTGACCACACATGAAAAAGGACTTGCTGTAATTGTGTGGTGTGTTTTAAAGTTACCAAATATTGTTTGGTGTCTAGAGCACACAGGCACACAACAGTTGTCACAGTTCCTTTACACTGTATGTGAAGTCCTGTTATCTTGTAAAGGTGCGACTTGTTTTGCTTGATTCTATAATATAAGCTCTTGCAGTCACATCAGGACATATTATTGCACATTTATTCTACTTGGCAATTTGGGTGACTCTGGTTCTAAAAACTGTCATCTTTAATTTGTCTCTGTGATGTCTTAAGGCAACTTGTCTTGACTAGATGAGGGAGATTTCCCAGGAGTAGATGAGAGAGAGTTGGAACAGACCAGAATTTGGCTCAACAATCCTCCTTCAGCATGCATTTAGTTTCCTTATTATAGACAAGGCACCAATCTATCCTCATGCCACTACTGAATCACTCTGTCGCCCACCATTTCATTCTCTAATAAACACTAACAAAACAGATGCATGCATGAATGCACATACGCACACACACACACACACACACACACACACACACACACACACACACACACACACACACACACACACACACACACACACACACACACTGGTGGTATAGCTTTCACCATCTCTCATTTGCATGGCAATGCCATTATCTGGCTGTGAGGTGTCACGCTATAGTGGCTGACAATGTGCCTGACAACAAGTTTATCTAAGCACAAAGAAAAGTCGAGAAGAATAGAGTACTTTCTCTGCCTCCTCTTTTCCTCTGGCTTTAGTATATATACTTTTAAACTCCCCATGGAAATACGAGGAAGGATGTCACCCATCCTCATCCTGCATGATAGACTGGCAAATCCATTATTTATACCCCTGGTAAAACCTATAGTCGACACTGTGTATAGACATATATTGACTGTTTTAGCACTGTGCCTTTCTTAGTCTGTTTTATGGTTCTCTCTCATGTTCCTCCACTTTCTATTTCTTTTTTTCTTAATATAAAATGTGTTTATTTTTATTACATTAACTGTAAGTTACTGCAACCAAATGTGCTACTGCGGTCTTGGCCAGGTCTTCTTTGGAAACAGGATCTGAGCTCTCAGTGGGACTAACTTGGTTAACTCAAAATAAAAATACAAAGGTTGAGCTGCTTGTCAGTATTCATTAATAGTGGCGGATATTGGATTCAATGTAGACACATTACTGCAGACTTTCAGGCATGGAAGATTGTGGAGACTATTGGCTGAACTGAATAGAATCAATAGCAGGGTTTACAACTTAGACACTGGTAGGCATCATCATTACACAGTGAAGCCCTCTCACCTGCTGTTATCGACCTCCCTCTCCGGTTTACAGCAGCAGTGAGCAACACTTGGCTTGTCTGGTGATGTCATATATGGTTGTGTGTACGAGTCTGGTTTGTAGCAGCAAAGCAAACACAACCTGTCTGGTTCATGCAGTAATGCGCCGGGACGTGAATAGCCCTATCTGTGGTATCCGTGTTTGAATAAATCACTTGTGGTGGCGTATTGCAAAATACAGCATGATGATAAGTTGAAGCTGCTGTGTCCAGTGCTAGTAACGTCTATGCTGTTCCTGTGTTGTGCTGATAAGCAGGCTCAGCTATGTGTGGCTAAACAATTTCCTGTACATGGTTTACCCCCTACCCAACACCACGCTAGCTCTCAAAAAACAATGATTAGCCAGCGAGCTGTTTGGATACACACATACCTACCTCATGGAAGCTTTGACTTACGTACCCAAACACACAGGAATATTTATCTGTTGTATATGTTTGTATATTTGACATACATTTAGTTTTAAATGTCTCATCCACTACAATGTAAAATTTGTACAAAACAGAGTAATGTTCATTTACTAAATCAATAACTTGACAAGCAACCAAGCGTAAAAAGGTCCAGGGTCCTAGGAGCCCTAGAATTTAGAATGATGATGTGAGATGCGCTGAGGACAAAAATACAAGTCCTCCAACACGTACGACCAAACAGGAGTGTTCTCCCTAAATTAGCGGCCCTACCGGTGGAAAACATGGTTAACTTTATGAAACGGTAACAGTTTGCTTAGTTTTAGGCGACGAAACCTCTTGATAGTTTTAAGAAAAAGTTGTGGTTTGGGTTAAAATAAGTAGCCCACATTGAATTTATTATATTACTTAACTTACGGACCTAAGTACATGAAGTAATTATGTAGGTAGTCTCGCATTGCCAGACCTTCCTCCACAGCGCTGCGGAGGAGGGTCTGACGAGTCCACACAGCATTCCGAGATGGGAGAAAAACGGCCATTTCTTTAAACCGATTACAATCGTCTTGGGCGGTGCTAAGTGCCAGACGGAGCCACGGCGCCTCTGCAAAATAGCCTCGGGAAGGAACTTGTTTTGGTGGAACGTGTACGTTCAAAGGTTGTTTTAGTCTTGCAGAAAACTCAGATTCCACATATTTAAAATGCCAACACAAAGAAAGCGGAAGGTAATGAACATCCGGCCGAAATGAAAGACATCCGGCGGAATTTACGGCGGCACCTGAACAATCCCGGTTATAGACTAATATGTCTGTGACATAGAATGTGACAAACTACATTACGTAAGTAACGTAACTTAACTTATGAGTTAAAATAAGTCAACGTTGACTTTTGTTTTCACACAGTACATGAACAACTTTCTCTTGGGTGAAAGTCTTGTGTTTGTTTGATCCATCCACCCCGAATTTCTTGCTCTTTATATTACATTACCTGACTTCCTCCTTTGCTCCCATCATAATTACTATGACCACTAGAGGTTGCTGCCACTATAAACGTAAATATGAGTCGTAATTGGCACTTGTACAAATGACCTTTCAGGTTAGTTTTTGGGGGAGGACAGTCTCGAAAAATTAAAGAAACTAGATAAGAAGGGCTTTCTTTTTTTCATTCCCTTTGAACATGAAAAAATACCTACCTACCTAAGTAGAGGTACACATGCTTTTAGAAAAATCCTGTCACATGCACTGCTTTTCCACAATAGATGCATCAGGTGCAGAGTTATACTCATCACTTAGTTTGTGATCTAAGGCCTATTAAAAATGTTTCATGGATACTGAGCAAATTTCATTTGGCTGTAAACTGTGTGTACGAATCCAAATCAATCCTTCTTCTCCCACAAGAGACTTTTTAAAGAGTTGCATATTGGCAGTATGCAGGCACAAAAGTGAAAACAGTATATAAAAGGAACCTCATATCTGCAGTGTGTGGCACTGATAGGAAGGTGATGGATATAGCCAGTTGGAGCCTGAGAAAATGAACTTAAACTAAAGGGGATGTGGATCAAAGAGAGGGACAGCGCCAGTGATCATCATTAGACTTCCTGCGCACCCCCTACTCCCACAACGCCTTCCTTTACATTACCATTATTAAAAACGAGAGGACTCTCTTAATAAAGTCTATTAATCACACCGGGGGAGTTGGTTCATCGGTTCACCCTCTTGTGAGGGTCTCTAATCAATCAAGCTCGCTGGTGATGTATTCATGGGAGATGTAAGAAAGGACTTGTTTGACAGTGTTCCAAGGAGGAAGAATTTATTAAGTTCCCTTCACCAGTCAGCCAATCCTGAGGAGTCATGAATACACCCCCACCCTACCCCACCCTTGTCCTCTCCGCCTGGTACTGTGAATAAAAGAGCCTTCACAATGTATG
The DNA here is from genome assembly GCF_008315115.2 of Sander lucioperca. Taxonomy (NCBI): domain Eukaryota; kingdom Metazoa; phylum Chordata; class Actinopteri; order Perciformes; family Percidae; genus Sander; species Sander lucioperca. Next base: position 11,337,546 of record NC_050175.1, read on the forward strand.
AAGTCTGTACAAATATTGGAAACGTCCAAAATATGCCCTCTCATTAACAGTGATGAGTGAAAGCCGGAGTATTGGCATTTGTCAGATATGCTCGGAGTGTAAAGGCACTGTTGTACAAGGCCTCTGCTGTGTCGGGTGATGTAGAGACATCACTCTCATGTGATCCTCTCAAAAGCCGGAGAAAATGTGTCTTATTAGTTCACACGAGGTGGCGAAATTCTGTGCTACACCGCTGACTAATGTACAAAGCTGAGAAAGCGCAGGGCTGATGGTTTGCTGGGCCTCTGTTAGTGACGTGTGAGTGGAGAGGGTGTGGAGAGGGGACATCAGGCTGGTAAAAGCGTGCAGCTGTTGGAAGAAGCTATGAGGCCAGGCGTTCTTTTATAAACCCAGCCCTATGCTCATCTCCTTGGTAAATGCTTTACAGGCAGATTTACATTGTAAAGATGCGAAGGAATGCAGCTTTTCACCACAAAGATGTGAAAAATGTTCCCGTAATATTTCTATAAAAAAAAAAAAAAGCTACTATATTTTTCTTTTACACTTATTTTAAAAGCACATTCACAAATGTCAACACTAACTACAATAGTGTGTGAGTAAGAGAGGAAAAGTTGGGAACATACACATAATGGGGCTGAACATGTTTTATATAGCAGGCTGCATAAAAAGCCTGTATTGCCTTTGCTTTGTCCTGAGGAAGAACGGAAAGACAGCTATGCTTGGCTTCAAAGCTGCATTTCCATAATTGCCCTGTAACTCTGGCCTGTCTGAAGGATCTGAAGGGGGCTGAGAAAAGCACAATCTTTCAGCTGGGTGAACGGCAAAAGCCCCAACGCCTCTCCCTCTGGCCTGTCGGTCTGCCGCCCCCTTCCCCACTTGTTGCCTTTCGGATTCAGTGAAAGAATTCCTCTCTCTAACCTCCATCAACAAAAGGCATGAAATCAGTGCCCTCCCTCTCTCCCGCTTCGGCCCCAGAGAATGTCACTCCTTCTGGGCCTTTTGTCCTTTGCTCAGCCCAGGGAAACACAACAACCACTCTCTCCCTTCTCCCTGGCTGTTCTTTAACGTGTTGCCACTGCACTTTCACTCACATTCTCAATAATGAATGTGCCATAAAACATGCAGGAGACACAGAAGTCGCATATCTTCGGCAGGGGTAAAATTGAGCTTTCCACCTTCTCTTCTTTCAGCTCTAGAGTGTGACTGCTGTAACAAGTTGCTGTGGAGTGTTGTGGCCCTGTAAGCCTGTGTATGAAGGTATGTGGTGTGTGGGACATGTGTTCCAGAGAGCAGATCTCTGCTCCTCCTGTGGTCAGCTAACACACAGGCCGAGTGCTCGCAAAAGGGCAGCCTTCTCTTTGCCAGGGCAAGCGCTGGGTGGGGGGTGGGGGGCACAGTCGACAGTGGCTCATAAAAGGATTAGTCCACCGCACAAAGACAGTGGGCCGCTTCTAAGCCTGACTAGGTCCACAAAGGAGGTGACATTTGTCTGTCTCGGTGGCAGGAGGGGGTGTGGCAGAACGGGCCAGCTTGGGGGTAGGAGGAGGAGGAGGTGGCACTGGTGGTGGGGCTACAATGACAGAAGGGGTGGATGAGGTGAAAACACAGGACTGACCCCCTTTATTTGCAGCGGCCTCCTCTTTCACAGGGCACCTCTGGCCCTCTCCAATGGGCTGCTCTAGTGTTTATTTACTCCATGGTTTCTCTCCATTCACTCATGAACCTCTGATGGCTCCATTGGCCAGACCCTTTCAGCCGCCTGATACTGCCGTCCACCTTCTCCCAGATCAATGAACACTTGGAGAGACAGATTAGATTTCCTTTTAATGATTCCATCTTTCTCAGATTTTTCCCCCTTTTAAATGGCTGTTTAACAGCACATTGCTTTTTCCTCCTACTGCACGTAGCTGTATGTAGTCCTGCCTCAGAGTATTGAGGGCAAAAGGCAGCAGCAGTCAACAGCGCTCAGGACAACACAAGCAACGTGATTAGAAATGAAGTGCAATTAATTTGAACTACTGTATGGCAAAAGCTTTCCCACACTCTTCATACTGCAGAAGCATCCATTAATTCGTGAATAATTGCTTGACAGTTTGAGGATCTCTTGCCTTACAATGTGAGATATCTGAACCTGAAGAATCCACAAAGTCACATTTTGATTATTTTGTAGCTGTTTTTAAGCCTCAAGCAAGTACCCTCCTAATATTTTAAATTCCATCTTAACTTCTTTACTTCTCTTACCGTCTCATGTGGAGAAGATTACCCTGTGCTTTTTAGGCAGTTGAGTACAACAGGGCTACAGTGTGCCCCGCAGACTCTGAGCATTTAATGCAGCATGGACCTCAGAAATAAGAAGAGGAGTCAATGTTGATTATTGCTCATTAGCCAGGAGAACATCCACTTAATGTGCGAAGAAACGAGTGACACACCATGCCCCACTGGAAATGGTCCCTGTGTAGCTCAGAGCAAGATGTTAGCTAATGCATTCCATTTGCTCTTTGTAACCGGGAGCAGGTTGGACACGTATGGCGACATAAGCAGGCATGATTACTTTGTTTCTGCATAGGCATTTTAATCCCTAATTTCATGCACTGATCAGAGGAGAGGCCCTGAGCTCTAGACACGATCACTGGCCCTTCAGTAGCATTTCAATTGAATCCTCATGATCAAGAGGTGGCTTGTTCTGGGCCCCTCAGGAGCAAACGTCCTGTGAACAGTGAGGAAATAAACGTCGTTATTTATAAGGTTCAGTGTGCTCACATGCAGCTGGCTGCCCTCACAGCCCACCTTTTATTTATAGAATTTTTTTTTTTTTATTTACAGTAAGCTGACATAAATCTATGAAGGAACAGTGATTCATAATACACGTCAAGTCATATCAAACTAATGTTTATAAATGTATAAAAGGTTTATAAAGTTGTTTTTTTTAAAATGATTTTTCTTACCTTGTAACATTCCATATGAAAACCTCATTCATTGTGAAAAAATGATCAGTGTTAGTGCAATGCTGATCATTCAAAGCTACTTCCTTTAAAAAAGGCAGTGGGCAAGAATGTTCAAAAAAGAAAACTATTACATCAATCAGCTGGCTGGTGTCACTTATGGATATGCATTGCGCAGTTAGTCGGGGCTCTCAAGGAAGATAATTGATTAGACAGGAAGGCAACATGGTGAGAGGAGCTCCAAAAGACTCCGGAGTCTTTCCCTCGCCTGAGTTTGTTTAAAGCATATCATAAACCTAGAGAGGATACAGTTCGAGCGAATCAGCGCTTTTCCTCTGTCTTCGCTGCCCTGAATGGCAGACGTAACCAGATATTGTCCTCGTTGACCATCTGAGTCTAGTCGAGGAATGTGTGACAGACGGGTCTCTGTCTCTGTTTGTGCGGTTTTACAAAAATATAAATGCAATCATAAACCCAAGTCCTTTAAAATGTAAACTATGAAAATAAATACAAATCTGAAGTCAATAAATAATTACAATACCAACGAAAATTGACAGTTTTCGTTCAGAGTATCTAGGGTAAATTAGGAAAGCAAAGTTTGTCTCCCAAAATACATTTTTTGAACGTTGTAGACATGAATATATTTTTTTCCTGCTGATAAATAAGATGGATAAAACATAATAATTTGCATTACTAAGACTTTCATGTATCATCTGAGTCTTTTAAAGGCTGGATATGTTTTTATAATCTCGGCAAAATTTGAATAATAGGAATATTGACGGCATTTCTTTTTTTCCTTTTTTTTTTTCCTTCTCTTTTTACCTTTATTTTTCAACGTCTTTTATCTCATCATAACTGATTTTTTTTAAAGGAAGTGAAACGACTAAATGCGCTTTTAAGGATAATTGAGAAGTCCTGTAATCCTTAAGCATGCAGCCATAAAATATTGTTTAATACTTCAACCATTGTCGGGTCTAAAATAAAAAAGCTACATTTTATCTACGAAATATGTTGCCAGTTTTGCTACATTGTGCATTTTTGTAAATATTTGCATAATATTATTGCCTAAATGGTTTGTTGCATGCAGCTGAAAATGGCTCTGTGTTTTCTTTTTCTTTTTTTAAACATTAGGGCCAAAATTAACATTAAAAATGATGATTTGTTTTTTTTTTACATGTCCTTTTCGACGCATTATAAACAAGTCTGCTGATTCCTTTTGACATATGCACTACATCATAATATCACAACACTAAGGCTTGGAAACACGTTAAAAAGGTATAATATTGTGACAGATTTATAGGAGCAAAATGTTACTATCGAATTTCATATCACAACTGAGGGATAGATTAAGAATGGGCTAAAAAAATAAAATAAACCTGAGACTACATGAGCAGAATGTGTGTGTCAGCGCACAGGAACATGGCCGACTGCGAGTGACTGTAGAGGGAGCTCCAACACCAAGTTTACATAAACTTCCTCTGATAAGGGCTCCCACATGCAAATGATCACATCACGGGCAAACAAAATAGATGATGTTATTATTAGTTCTACAGCGACCATATATTACAATTACACCAAGGAGCAGCGTTAGTTGAGGAAAATGTATGATATATGTGAAGAGCAAAAGCATTACAAATTGAGCATGATGAGATCTGGGAGTTGCACTGTAAAGCCCAAATCCATCTTTAGGATCAGCTGAAAGCGCTCTTACCAAATACCGAGGACCATCTAACAGCCATTGATTTCCTAAAGTCTCTTTTATAGACCAAACAATTTCAGACGAAAATTAATGAAAGAATTATTCATTTAAATACGACCGCTACGCTTCTATATAAGGATAATCCCACAACATTAATATTCAAATGTATGCCGCAATACTGGCTAATTAGCCCTAAGTCCCTCCACTACAAAAGTGTGATAAATCCCTCTCGAATATTTACTTATCACTGCCACGGAGAATGTGCCTCAGGCTGTCCACTAACACAAAAACCAAAGCAATGCAATTCAAGCTGCAATGCACAATAACAGCCACCATCAAAAAGCAGCTGTCGAAATACCTCGGCCAAAAACCAACATTTTTTTTTTTTTTTTTTTTAAAGTTGCAGCAGTTCATTTATTAGCCAAAATATAGACTTTCTTGTACAATTTGGTTCACAAGTATGTACATATTCTTAACTTTATATACAAAACATTTGAACATCAAATCCTCACAGAACTTACAAAAAGAAAACAAAAACTCACAGACTACAGGTTCATACATTATTACATTAGCAGTTTTACACAGGACATGCTTACAATGTAAGTATACAGAGATGTATTATTCTTATTTTACATTCCATATTCAAATTAAAATAAAATAATAAAGAGGATGGGTGAGAGGTTATGGAGAGGAGATAGAGCCGAAAGAACCTTCTGCTTCTAGTTGGTTCTGAGGCCTAAAACCCACAGGAGGGGGGGGGGAGCAGAAAAAAAATGTAGTGATCTAAAAAAAAAATCTGCTAATAATAGCCTCGGGGAGAAATAAAAAACAAAGTGACAAAAAAGTGACAATTGCCTTTCAAAAACGAGCCTGTGGTGAGTTTGCATTGAGCTCATTTGCATGACCAAACAAGTAAGTGTAACATAGGCCTTGACGAAATAACACAAGCGCGCACACAAGGATAAATAAAAAAAAAAAAATCTTAGAATAAAAGCTAATTTGGGTGAATATGGCGTTTAAAAAAAGAAAACGTGATATGGCATAACAAAATTATAATTCCCAAATGTCATTAATTGACAGCCTCGCTATCTTTGAACTGGGTGGAAAGCTGTTTTTAACAACTTTTTCTTTGCATCCAAGGCACTAGATCTCTCTGAAATTGTGGCAATGAAAATTAAAAAATGTATTCATTGGACTGCCTTTTATCAGAGCCCATCCTGGGTCTCAGTGAATTTACTGTTGAAAACGAGTTGGTTGATGAATTTATGTAAACCATTGAATACAAGCACATGGGCCTTAATATCATGTAACAACACCAAATAAAGGAAGGAGGAAGGAAGGAAGGAAGGAAGGGGCACGGAAATCAAGAACAGTTTTCACCCAATTCAACTTTTGACTTTTTTTCTTAAATGCTTTCTCACGAGGTTTTCACAATCCTCTCGGACATTTTTCAAAGCAGCTACACACACCTCACACACTCACACACAGTCATACTTCACGCACAACTGTATTCTGTAAGCTATAACATTGTAACACTGTTCATCTGTGTGGCCTAAAGAGAGAAAAAAAAAATCCATGAAGGGGCAAAGAAGGCAAAGGGAGGTCGAAATTAATAGAAATGAATGACGGGCAATGACTAGTGTCTTTGTTTTTTTTTGTAGTTATTTATACATGCGCGTCTCAGTGTCGGGGACATGTACCTGTGACTGAAGTCTCTGAACTATGACTCCTGTCCTCCGTTTGCCTGCTGCTGTAGAGGGCCAGGCCGGTGGCAGTGGCCTGGTTTGCCAGTCCCAGATAATGATTTGAGTTCAGTAAAGCCAGCTGATGCGCCGAGAAGGCTCGGTTCGTCCAGTTCTGGATTTTCCCAACGGGACAAGAAGAGATGAGTCTATGAGGGGCGATAAGGGTCTGGGCGGCCGGCCCTGCGGAGTTGCTGCCGTTCATTTGTGGCGATTTGCGCGGATTGTCAGGGGCCGTGGCTGTCTCTGCCAAAGACCAGATCTTTGGCTTTTGGGCTGGGGCAGGGCTGTTTTCTGAGGGGGGTGAGCTAACGGACACCGGGTTCAGTTTGAGCTGTTCGCCGTTTGCTTGGGACGCTTTGGTGTCCAAAGAAGAGTGATGGTGGTGGTGGTGGTGGTGGCTGTGGAAGTGCTCTCCTCCTCTCTCCACGTCTTTGCCCTCTTTCCCCACAGCCTTTAGAAACCTCTGGTCGGGCCCTTGTAAATCCTCATAGCCGTCAGAAATCTCAGAGTCACTCCTCCCGTCGAGTTTCATGTCTGAGTGCAGGTCGTCCTGGTCGTCCAAGTCGTCCTTGTTCTCAATATTTTCCGTGTCGATGTTCTCCAAGTCGATCTCCTCCTCGTCCTCCCTCTTGTCCCCCTCCTCCCCCTCGTGATCGCTGCCGTACACATTTCCCTCTTCGTCGGTGCGGTTCCGAGGGGCCCAGGTCATCTTGTTCTCCTTCTTTAGCCTCCTCCTGGCGTTGGCGAACCAGGTGGACACCTGGGTGAGGGTCATTTTGGTGATGATGGCCAGCATGATCTTCTCTCCCTTGGTTGGGTAGGGGTTCTTGCGGTGCTCGCTGAGCCAGGCCTTCAGGGTGCTGGTGCTCTCCCTGGTGGCGTTTTTGGGTCTGGACGGGTCACCGAACTGATATTGGCCATATGGGTAAAAAGCAGGGTGATGGTGGGCAAACCCTGGGTGCTGGACACCGGGACTGTCTTTCAGTTCATACTGAGCACCCTGAAAAGACAAAGAACCAAAGAGTCAGAGGGATTTATTAGGCTATATTAATATGAAATAGTAATGCCATATAGGAAACTTTGTCTGTAATCCTTCTTCAGGATAAATATAACCACGCCTCACATTATGACGTGGATTCCCAGTAATAAAACAACCATTTAAGTTATTATTAAAGTGTAAACAAACAATACTGCTAATGTATGTTTGTCACATCTCCAATCGTTATTTACGTACCACAAGCTTAGCAACTGAATGGAAAATTAAACTAGGCCTACTTTGAATTTAGAAACACTTGCACGGAAAAGACTTTACTTTTATGAATTTATTTCCCAACCTACATGTAAACCTCATATACAGCAAGTTTCAGCATTTTGTTAACTTTCTTTGCTTTCAGTTTCAGGAAATGGTGTGCTGTCAATAAGCATATGAAGCACAGTTTGTTCATGTGTTACTTTTTAGCCACTTTTTAACTAAATTTCACAAAAGCTTCAGCGACAAAGTAGCTACAGCCTACACCACGGCGCTCCAAAAGTTTACACTTAAAACGTCCCAACAAACCTTTCCTAAAAACTTCTTTATTTCTTTTATTTTCAAAACATAAAAGTTATGGATGAGTTAAGAGAGAGCAGAGTGACTCACCAATTGATTGAAAATTGATATATCGTTTGAGTAGGGCAGAAACGCTCCATAGCCCTGCGCTGCTGCGGCGAAAGGAGATCCATACATAGTGGAGAGGACGTTGGAGAGTGCGCCGGACGGACTGAGCTCTGTCCCGGCCCGGCCATTGCTGGCGATCCCCTGGCGCTCCGGCGGGTATATCGGTCGGATGTACTGATATCCCAGCTGAGGGAAAGACATGGTGGTAGGAAAAGGGGAAAAAGTCTGCTGCAATCACACAAAGCAAGGGAATTGCCTCGATATCCACTTTTACAGTGTGAGCATGTGAGCAACAAAAGGTGCAAGCAAGGGAAGTCTATATTTCCTCGGGAACAGCCAGTGTAAACGATCCGGTTGCGCCCCTTATTTCTTCCTCTTCTTCTCCTTCTTCTTCTTCTTCTTCTTCTTCTTCTTTCCACCCTCACTTCCCTATTGATCTGGATGGACTAAGGTCAGGTCCTTACAGATTGCTTTAGATTATTGGGACTCCCTTGCTCAGATTGACATTTCTAGTCGTTTAGAAGCCCCTCCTATTTCTCAAATCTCACTCCTCTCATACACACCGCACACCAAACAGCCTCTCTCTCTTTCTTTCTCTCCACCTACCTCCCTCCCTCTCTCTCTCTCTCTCCCTCCCTCTCTCTCTCTCTCTCTCTCTCTCTCTCTCTCTCTCTCTCTCTCTCTCTCTCTCTCTCTCTCTCTCTCTCTCTCTCTCTCTCTAGCTCTTCTTCTCCCGGATAAGTGCACTGACGTCGCCAGCTCTTATTTGAATGGGGTTTCAAATCTCATTTTATGGCTCGCCAATCTATTTCATTTGTTAATTGTTCGCGTCTGTCCCACCACATTTTTTTGTGTTAATTCTCAATTTTGGCCATTTGCACAACAGTAAGCATTTTGGTGTCAGTGACTGATTAACTTTTTTTTTTTGGTCTGCAGTTTCCTTTTAATGCACGGATGCAGAAGAAACTTTGAAACTTGGAGACTCGCCTAAAGAGGACATCGGTTAAAAAGTCAAATTGGCAAGTGTTAAGTTTAAGAACACTTAAAGCCAGTGTTCCTCCCTTTTTTATTATTGGGAAAGAGTTTACACACCTTTTTTTTGAATTGACACAGTATTTTAAAATAAAAAATAAATAAATCTAAATGGTCAGTGTCAAACGCACGTGAATCACAAGGGGGAAAAACGCTGAAAATACTGAATAGGCTATAATTAATGTGTTTGTAACGACTGACGGTGGCCATGCCTTGTAATGACCCCGGATCACAGGCTACACACACCTTTATTTTATTTATTTTTTTTATTTATCGCTACATCTCTGGGTGGAAGCTGTGTTTTCTTACAGCAGTTTTGAGGTGTTATGAGCTCTTGGTGGCAGGCGAATCGGAGTCAATTCAGTTTTTAATTTCAGACATCAAACGGGTCGCATGTAGCCACTTGACATCAAAGAGAGAGCTGATGATAGGCGCATTACACTGTTAATGAAGACTAAGTGTAAAGTACCAACGATGATAAGTAATAAACATGTTAGTGTATTGGGCTGGGAAGATGTATATTCTGGGGGAAAAAAACACTCTGACTTCACTAAGCAAGTGTAAAAAAAAAAAAGTATTATTATTTATTATATTATTTTATTGAAAATAAAAGCAACATTATCATTATTATAAAGTAACCACAATAACAACAATAATATAAATAATAACTGTACTAATCATAATATGAATTCTAATAATGGTACTTCTGAGTATAGGCAAAATAAACATATCGCTCGAAGAAAAGCTTCAACAAATAATTGAATGATTTGAAATAAAGTCTCTTCTTTAATCCACTACAAAACCACGCGATCATCCGGGCAGACTGCACTTTAAAATATCCATTTGATTTTTGAATGCAACCTGATGTTTCTTGTAAATAATACGGATTAAAACAAAACAAGGGAGTCAGAATTGAAATTCCATGAATCAATACATAAAAGTGTGTACGGGACAACGTTAATCGCATTTCAACCCGATTTTGTACCAGCATCTGTTTTGTTAATCGTTTGCAAAACAACTACAGAGGCTGAATTATTACTTAACGCACTTTATTTGAATATGGTATAAGTCTTAATGTATTATTGACAGCGAGATGAAATCTCATCAATCTCAGTTTAGCTTTGATAATGCAATCCGGGTTTCCAAGAATTCTGAACTTGTATAAACCTTTAATCTTCTTTTGAAGCAGATAGTTATCATTGTCTGGGAGGGATAATAGCAGCTATAATTTCTTGTATAGAGCTACCCATAAGGATACGCCTTGTTTCTGTAAAACTCTGTCCTGAATCTGTGTGTGTTCTTTGCCGACATCCACCCCAACCCGGATTATGGGGTTATTAATTACAGCGGCTTGCTGGTGCCATCCGACCGGAATGGTAATCACTACATTCAGTCAATAGCACGCTCACACTTAACACACACAGTCATGCGCGGACGCACGCACGCACGCGCGCGCGCACACACACACACACACACACACACACACACACACACACACACGCGCGCGCGCACACACACACACACACACACACACACACACACACACACACGCGCGCGCGCGCGCGCGCGCGCAAGATCGACCTGCAAACTGAGGGGATCCAGACAGTGAAGTGAACGGTGGTTAAAGATAAGTGGATGGTATTTGACATTTAGATACACAGCAGCATAATAAGTGTAAAGAAGAAAGAGAAGTTTAAAAAGGGGCGGAAATAATGACGTCCAAACATCACACCGCAGATAGACAAGAGAGAGAGAGAGAGAGAGAGAGAGAGAGAGAGAGAGAGAGAGAGAGAGAGAGAGAGAGAGAGAGAGAGAGAGAGAGAGAGAGAGATAGGGAGAGAGAGTGTGTGTGTATGTGTGTGTGTGTGTGTGTGTGTGTGTGTGAAAGATATATATATATATATATATATATATATATATATATATATATATAGAGATAGAGAGAGAGAGAGAGAGAGAGAGAGAGAGAGAGAGAGAGAGAGAGAGAGAGAACGTGGCTGGGCCGTAATAAACGTTAGAAGTGAGAGTATAAATCTGAGGGTCCAGCGAGGTGTCTGCCTGCTGGTGTCCGCTAAGCAGCGCTCCGAGTCCGGATGGACACGTGTCTCATCCTCGGGACCACGTCGCTCGTACCCCCCCCCCTTCCACTCCACCCACGCCAAGCATTGCGTCTGATTTATTGCCCCAATCAAACGCACCACGCACTATCTTAACACTTTCACACCGACCCGGGAAACTGGCGTAGCCATAAAAGCATTAAGACGCCGCTCCCCTCTCTCCTAAAGAGAGTCTCAGTAAACAGTAAACTAACCTCTGCGTGACTTCCGTATACACACACACACACACACACACACACACACACACACACACACACACACACACACACACACACACACACACACACACACACACACACACACATGTGGGACTAGGCCAAAACTCAACACAGCAAACACCGAGAACTGTAGACACAGATAAATAATTTCAGAAAATGTTATTTATTTGCGACAAATCCTATTATTATTATTATTATTATTATTATTATTATTATTATTATTATTATTATTATTATTATTGTTGTTGTTGTATACACCTACTTTAGTTTTCTTAATTCTTGTGGAAGCATGCTTGGAGCGCGCTGGAGCCAATTTAATTTGTAGGTGCTGTAAAAAGAGGGCACTCATACACGAGTGACTTGAGGGCTGTTTTGTAGAGAGCTCTTTGACGGTAATTATGCAGATGACACAATTTCACATTCTCATAAGCAAACATACACGGCCTATCGCTCAACAGTAGTCTCTTATGCAATACACAGGGCACCAGCGACACGTCGCAAATGATGAACCGAGGCTCTGCAAAACAGGCGAGATCAAAGGCTTCAAACAGAGGCACTTCAAATTACACGTTTAGATCTTTTCCACAACGCCTCGGTGACAGAAAAAAAAACCAACACATCTCTCATCACACATGGAATCAATTTTAAGGGAGACCTTGCTGATCAACATTAGCTAATTACGGTGACGAATGAGGATTTGCAAAGAAAACGTAATCAATGACCGTTGGATGCTTTGGTAGTTTGAAGTGTCTGTGTGTGTGTGTGTGTGTGTGTGTGTGTGTGTGTGTGTATGTATGTGTGTGTGTGTGTGTGTGTGACTGTGTGTGTGTGTGTGTGTGTGTGTGTGTGTGTGTGTGTATGTATGTGTGTGACTGTGTGTGTGTGTGTGTGTGTGTGTGTGTGTGTGTGTGTGTGTGTGTGTGTGTGTGTGTGTGTGTGTGTGTGTGTGTGTGTGTGTGTGTGTGTGTGTGAGAGAGAAAGAAGGAGAGAGACTCAGAGATTTGAGATTTCTTGACTTGCTTGACAAACCAGCTCTCATTTTGCTAAGCAGTCCTTGAAAGGGTACCGGAGCCAAAATTGCAGTATTTGCAGTTTGTTACTCACCAGAACTTGGCATCTTCTGTTTCACAAACTGCTGCTGTAAATATTATATATGATAATGCATGAAAGTGCAGCGGAGTGATTTGCAGCTCTCGATGCGATCAAGTAAAGCTTCCGGTCAGCTGTAGCCAAATAATAAAATGAGCTTCTATATATTTGACATCTGTCAGAATGATGAAACTAAATGACAAAAGATTTAGGAAAAAGTCTCAGTGTGATTCATAAAAGTGACTATTGATGTTATCTTATTACGAAGCAAGTATTCTTAGCTGTTGCCAGAATATACATAGATATAGGCTACATACTGTTGTTGTTAATCAGAAATGTTCCTCAGAGGGATCAAACTTAAATCTGTGGTTAACCTAAAAAACTAACTGTGCAACACATTCAATCTCCAAATAAGCTCTTTCAAACTCATGTCCCATTAGGGTGAAATAAAGGTCCAATAAATCTTGCAGTGTTTAAAGAACAGTGAAGCTTAATCCAATAAATGAATTACTTTCAAAAATTAATTGTTCTTAGCAGCAGAAGCAAGTGTACTTTGAAATACATTTAAAGTTTAATTTTTTTACTGTTAGGATAATTTAAATAGTATGATTTTAATTACATTACACCAACCAATCATGCATATTAAATAGATAGCCTAACTTTGCATTAGTGGCAAAGTAAAGCATTTTGGAACCGTTCCTCCTGCTCACACCATTTGGAAACAAATTAATAGTCAATGGACTGCAACTTATTAAACTGGGTTATGACAGCAGATCAAAGCATGAATTCACACATTGCCTCACAAATGTTTTACATTAACTTGTTAACTTCAGGTTGTAGGCTACTACTACATTTAAACAGTCATTCAGGCTAAGCATGGATTGAACAGGAGATCCATTTTACATTTAGGCCTTGAACAGAGTGTTACGGTAACAAGCAGCCTGCAGCTTACAAGTTTTGTACAATGTGCAATATATGCATATATGCATATTAACCTATAAATACTGTAGTCCTATGTGGGATATTTATAACTATATGAACATCTCAGATTATAGACCAACTTTGTGCTTCAGAAACACTGCATCCATAGCTCTAGGTGCTTTTAGGCCTTTAATATTTGTCAATACAAATCGATAATGAATGTCTGCTCCATCACCCTAATACATATTGTTATATAGACTTTGTGTGCCCACTTTACTCAATAGAGGGGTTATAACATTATCCTCTTCATTTCCCTACTACAATATTACTTTAATGTCTTTAGATATTATATTGTTTACACTTCACCTAGAATAGTCACATATCCCTCTAAAACATATTAATTAAGCATCACGTTAGTTCGTGCAGGACACGGAAGTCATATGCCCACTAATTGAATTATCATTCCCACCAGTCACAACCAATCACAGCCATTTTTTAACATCAGGCTGTCCATTTAAATGTCTCCCTATTTCTCACTGCTTCCCACTACTCCAATGCTGCCTCACACCGCTGCTGCTGGCAAAAGTTGCCTCCACCACCCAAGCCTCCACCTTCCTGGTTTAGAGTGTCATCATAACTTAAGTCTGAAGTAGTTTTAATGTCTTGGATTGGTCCCACTCTTGTGTACAGGGGGGTCTCAGCAGCGTGCTCCCTGTTTCAACTTAGCATGCTGCTTGGCTGATCCAGAGAGCATCGTTAGAACAGAGCCTTCATCGCCAAGTATAACTGTATTTCCATTTGTTGCAATAAATGGTTAAATTTAAGACGAGATTTAATTCTGGTATTATATTCTGGTTTGGTTATCATTTGAAATTGACAGGTCATTACAGTACAATGTCTAATTTTTTTTGTTTAACTCTCAGGGCTTTCTTGTTGACATGGAAACCATCCATACTGCCCTGATGTTGTATTTGTAGTATAAAGTCACTTTAAACTGTCATTATTTAGGGAACCAATTCATTCATTCCATGAATCTGGATGGAACTGAACTAAATTATTATTATTTTCTAACATCATATGATTTTGCTGAGTCAAGGGGGCACAATTAGTATAAAATAAACCAGGCCTGTGCAAAACCTGTAAAACATTATTTTCCCAGCGACAGTCTAAGCCACACAGATGATCCATAAACCACAACACCAAATCCAACTGATATCAACTGAATATGAATATGTTATCATGTTTATATATAATTCATACAATTCCACGTTATTAGGTAATCAGGGCTTTGTATGATAATGCAATATTCACACTGTAGAGATTTGATATGCTTTGTGAGTGCCTTTAATAATGCTGCATTGAAGGTGAGTTTTTTTTTTTGTTTCCTCTTTGCCCACTCACTTTCACTCCATCTGCTGCAGTTTCCCCTGTATCAGTAACACAAGGCATTGATTTTACGGTAAAGTCACTTTGTAAAGGGAATGAGTAACTCTGGGCCCCACTATCACTGTATTACACGGGTATGGCCCACGTAACAAGATGAACATTGATTCAGCATTACGGATGATCGATAATGAAATAAGTAACTTCAGGGCCAAATTAAAATGCAAGCTGGCTTGATGCTGCCAGGCTCTGTGAGAGGTGACAGCAGGAGAGAGGGAAGGAGAGGGAGGAAGAGCGACAGGGAAAGGCAGAGACAGAGAGGGGGAGAGAAAGATAACAAGCTGGTGGCCAAACAGAGTTCCCTGTATACAGTGATGATGATGTTTTGAAGATGTTAATAATGATAATAATGGCAGTGATAGCTGGGGTGTCCTCAGAGTAGCTAATTAACAAATACTACCACTCCTGCACAAGCTTACTCTATGTCCTATTGTGGTCAGGTTGCAGTCAAGTCACAAATATTTTTATTTGTATTCCTTTTTTTCAAATGTATCTCAAATTAAACAATTGAGAATAAAGGTTATATCATTCGTCAGTGAATACTGGTTTTATTTTATTTTCAAATGGTGTAAATCTGATTGAAATTGACGTGATCTATGACTTGACTGGCCTGTTTATTTGAAAGGAATGTCCCATTATAGTCCCCTTGGCATCATAGTAAGCATATGACATGGATGAATGATGTTGCGTCAAGATGAAGAAATTAAAATGGATATCTTTTTAAAATGTCTTTTATTTGTTTTGTTTTTTAATTGTCCATTGATTATCAGAAAAATCTTTCAGCAGATCCCTCCAACTTTTCCGTTTACATTTCTAGTATGAACACAGAACACAGTCTATAAGCTGTACAGTAATACAATTTCCCAGAGCATCCACACTGTTCTACCAGATTTGCACGGTCCGTGGAGCCAAACCGTCATCCATCCATTCACAAAGTGGCACATCCTCCCAAGATGTGAAAGAAAACACCAACTATTTACCACAGCTATCCAACAAAAGGCCTATGGCAACCCATGATCTGTTTCACTCAAGAAAGCATAACATGGTTTGCCTATTATGGAGTTTCTTGATCCAGTGGTAGGCAATGATGCCCTTTCTTGGCCCCGTAGCTCAACACTGCGGCCAGACAAATATCAGCTTCCCAGCACTTTAGGCCTACTGAGCCAGACAAAGCCTCAGTCTTTCCAGCTGTTGCTGCTGCTGGTTTGAGGCCGGAGAAGAGGCAGCTGTACCAACATGGGTGAGCGGAGCCTCCTCATCTGTGTGCTGGCCTGGGTTTTGCAGGGGGTGCAGGGTAGATAGTAGGGGGCGAAGTGAGGATGCCAAGGAGGGATTCCAAATCTGGACATTAGCTGCTATGAAACTGACTCCATCCATGATGCTACAGTGACCATGTATAATCAAAGATGGATAGTTGTAGAAGACATTGAAGTGACTATTTGTTTGCTTTACAAGTCTAGAAAAGTTGACTGTATAGCCAGTATCAACTGTACTGACGTTGGACGGACGCCATCACTCACATACACAAGCCTTGATGAAAGATTTAAGTGTTCAGAGAGTATTACATTACAGTAAGTTGTTTTGGTCATTCATTTGTAGCATATGAATTATCTATGGCTGTTTTCTCTGTGGTTGCACATATTCAATTTTCATTCTTCAAATTTACAGTTATCAGTGTTGTCAAATGATTTGTCACTGTATAATGACCATATTAATGCCATTTCGAATCAGTATGTTTTAGTAAAATCATGGTAAAAATCCATATTGATGATGTGGTTTGTCAAGAAGCCAGCTCATCTTGAGGGTCAAATCATTTTGATCCCTCATACAGAAACTGAAAACATCCAACAGGAAACAGCACCAGCATGGTTTAGATAAGAAATAAATGGTTTTGATTGATTTCTAGGTCTGTATATCCATTATGATTTCAGCCTCATGATTTTACCCCAGTGTAAACATTCAACTCATTTGTCTTGGTTTTATAATTAGCATTGCCTTATTAATTATTTACCAAGTGTTTCTTCTTTGTTCTTTGTTCTTGGGAGAACTGCAAGATTGTGACAGATTTCGCTTCCCATCAAGAAAACAAAAACAAAACAGCAAGTCTCTGTGGTGAAGTTAAGCAATTATTGCAAAGAGAGAGCTGTAGGGATAGATGGAAAAATTCCTCCTGGAAACACTACTTTGTGACCATTCACTGTAAAATTAGTGGACAGAGCATGTGTGACGTCACCCATTGGTTTGTGAAGATCTGCTATGAGTCGTCGAGTTTGCTGTTACGGGCGCAGCCATCCTGGTTGCGGATGTGACGATTTTAGACGAGAGGGAGGAGTGAGGGAGGAGCCATAGACTGCTGCTTACGCTCTACGTTACGTTACACATTTCACTGGCAATCACATCATAGCCACGTCCTAAAACACCCCCTGCTCATTACACATTTCACTGGCAATCACATCATAGCCACGCCCTAAAACACCCCCTGCTTTATCGCCGATTTTAAAATCAACGAGACCATAATTCAAAAAATGAACATCATTCTGTATTGCAGAAGACTTAAAACTAGTGATTGAGACCATAAACTCATTATGAAAACGTTTACTGAAGTAATCATCAATCAAGTAAGAAGTGGGTCACTTTCTCATAGACTTCTACAGAAACCGAACTCCTTTTGCAACCGCACGTGTCGCCCCCTGCTGGAATTTAGATAAAATGCAGGTTTAAGGCACTTCCGCATTTGCAGCACTTCGCCAAACCGGATGCTTTGGCCACTAATATACAGTCTATGTTTATGACGAATGAGCAGCTTTAACAATGGCATCATGAGAAAATACCTTTTTTTCCTCAGCGACATCTCTGTCACCTTGTATTTCACTATCTAGCAGTCCATTTCCATGAGTGGCGTGAGGAGCTATGAGCAGATCCTGTGATGGCATGTTGTGGAGGTTGGTGGGTGCGGACCTTGCTTATAATAATCAGCCCTATTGAGGGGCTCAGCATGCCAACGGACTGAGTTCAGAGGAGACTTTAGCAAACACTTGATAAGGATTTACCCACCTAAACACTGCACTTATTAATGCAGAAGATGGTACAAGTAGTGAGTGACACAATGAATACCTGTGAGCACGTTATGTGTCTATGTCTTGTGTGTGTTTGTGTACACCCACACACAGGCGTTGTCTTGGCACTTGAAACACACTTTGTAATTATTATCCTATTATGCTAACACAAACTAATAGGCCTATGTCTGAAATAGAAATTAATGGTGGTGACAAAGTGCCGGTCTTACCATGCACAATGCATACATGTTACCACTGTAAACAAAGGCTAGTTGGCAAAGCTGTACCTGTTTCATCAAAAACATAGAAACAAAGCCTTGGTAACATTTCAGCAGATTAGCCAACTCAGCTTTTTTCAGGATGCCCATTTGGCCGGTTCTGCTTCCTTTTTTATTTGCATCAAACATTAATTGTCTCTGTAGTTTTAGGGAAGCTCTGGATGACAAGTGAAAAAGAGCACACGTTAGCTCTTTTTATCAGTCAATGTTTTATTTCTCTTTAGGGTGTGTGTAGGTGTCTATGGATTGGTGCACTTTTTGCCCTTTCATCTGCTAGTCCCTCGAACACTCGTCCAGAGAAAGATATGTCAGCATCTGCCCAACTGGATTGAACATTATCATGGACATTCATAGTTCCTAGAGGATAGATCATGGTGATGTCGGTTACTGCCGGAACATTTGGTAAAGGTGTTGGTAACAACGTATCTCAAAAACGACTGGCTGGATTTTTACTGAACTTGATGTTGATATTCAAAGCCCCCAGAAGATGAATCAATATGTTTTCATTTTGGACACCCGATAAACTTTACCTTAGGACACACTGTCGCATAACCTTTCACACAGGATATTTCATGTTTTGATAAGAATAATTACCACGAAATGTATTAAGCACATTCTTGCACCT
>NC_050175.1:11361367-11373867 GCF_008315115.2 Sander lucioperca
TGAAGTAGTTTCTGAACATTACAGAAATAGTTTTTCCTCAAAACAACTTATGTCTGTATGAATGCATGTATAAAACGCTTGGGGTGATTTCCAGCTTAAAACTAATTTACATTTTTTTTCTGTGTGAGAGCCAATACAATTTTTTTTTCAATCTTTGGGACCACCCTGTGAGATTACTTGAATAAAAAGACAGGGAGGGTCAAAGGTCATTGTCAATTAGCATCTACCCAGATGAGCAATTACCAGTCAACAGTAGGGAAAGAGATTGCACAATTTTTCATCAGCCTGGCTTTCAAACAACACTGTTCACGTGCTTGTTGGAATCAGCAATGGAATACTGAAGAGGATGTTGTCGCTGATTAAGGCCATGTTCTTAGCTGGCATATTAAAAAATGAACAGCTGAGCACTGCCTCATCACAATAACTCATATTTGGCAACACTTATTTCCATTCAGGCCCCTTTTCACCTTGCTTTTACAGAGCTGTTGTGTAGCTTGTGTGTCACTGTGCAATTGCGAGTGCCCCTGTGTGTTCCTACAATGGTGAAGGTTAGTGGGGCCAGCCAGGACGGCAAAACCATTCTCCTCTGCCTAACAATGGCCACATGTATCCGAATTGAATGTGGCTTTTGATACCTATTCTGATTTAAAAAGCATTGCTATAGGCATATCCAGTGGGACACCTCCAGTCTAGCCTATATGTCACTCTGATTTGTATCTCAGTGCTTACATTAACAAGGTGGCCAACACCAACGCGCCATTACCTGGGTTTATGAACAGTATATCACACACCTGTACTCAGCCCAGACATGGTTTTACTGAGGTGTCTGTGTTTCTTTGGCAGACGCGTCCCCAGCCAGACCCCGGTCTGACGAACATTTGGCCGGTCAGGCTAGACGTCTAGGGGAGTGTGTGGTGGCCTGGACAGGCCAGAGACAGGAAAGAGGACTTCTAAATCAGCCAGCAATCCAAAGGCCTTCCATAAATCCTCCAAATGGGCTCGGGTGGGGGACGTAAAGCACACCTGCAAGACTTATGTAAGTCTTATTAAACCATAAATTGCTAACACCAGCCTCTCGCTGGAGCTGCTCCTGGCTGGAATAAATCTCAGAGAGCGCCCAGTAAGGAGAAAGAGAGAGTGAGAAGGAGAGATAAAGCGGGTGAGAGAGAGAAAGATATATTAGAGGTTAGAGGTAGTGCGAGTGAGGTGGAGGATACTTAAGGTCTGACAGCAAAGCAGTCAGCTATTTGATGATAGAGCAGACAATACTGAGCTTTGATTGGAGTTAACATCTACCACTATAGCTGTCTTAGGGAGAGGGTGTTTTAGGAACCCATCTGAGAATGTCATGCTCACATACTCTTACTGTAATGCAAACTTTTTTTGGTCAACTAACTATCAATTCCCAGACAGATCATCTTTCCCACACATTCAGGCCCTACATTGAGTAACTGTTAAGCAGTCACAGAGACAGAGACCAGTGTGAGGAACACGGGAATATTTGTAAGAAATCAGAGTTCCTGAGCTCCTGAGCCCCGGTGAGTTCCCAACACACCCACGCTCTCCTCCCTGCCTGGTTGTGGGTCCTTGAATTAAACATCAAAGCACACAGGGGCATAGTGCCCAACTGCCATAAATAACAGTGCGCTTGGAGAAGGGAGGGGAGGATGTTCAGATGGGAAGAGAGCAGGTCACCCGATGGCTCATACACATACTGTCAAAGCAGATTCATTTGTTCACAAAATGGGTGATGTTGTGTGAGGTTATTGATTTCCGCATGCCATCTGTCTTCTCTGAGGCTTTGGCAAACAGGCTCTGGCACTACCAGCTTCAGGTTTCCCCTTATTAGTCTCCACAGCTCAGGTGGACAGACGGGAGATGTGCAGCAGGTATTGGAAACAAATGGGGGGTGCACTGTGACACCTACTGACACACAATGATTTCTGGCTTGAGAGCAAAACTCACTGTTATGATTATTATTATTTGGGATTATTGAGGTGCTTTATTTCAGGCTGACCTAGAATAGACCATCACATAATCACAAAAAATGTAAACGTCAATGCTGTTGGCTGTTCTGTGATGTGAAACATTATCTGTTTGTGATATGTTTTATTTTTAAATATAGAGTAAAGAATATCCACCTTATATGGTTATTTAAGCCAAATCTTTTACATCTCCATCTTGAAAATGTATTGGAAATTTACAATAAATAGCAATAGTTTTCCACTGAAGATAGTCAATCTAACCTAAGCCCTCAGTGTAGGTGGAATTCTAAGCTGATCTAAGAGGAACGTGCGAACTGGGTTTGTGCAGGCTGCCAATCTGGGTCAAGTGAATAATAAATTAGGTCATTATTGATCGTAGCTTGGCTATTTAAAAATGACAGGTTTGTGCACATTGTCCCGTGTCGCGCTAGTGACAATTCTCTCTGATCAATCAGCCTGCAGTGTTTAAACTCCACCTTTTAGTATCGTCTCAGTTCGCTTGGAATCTCGACCGAGGTGATATAAGAAAAAGCAGATCAGGAGTTGTGGATAGGACCAACGGTTCCAAGCGGCATTAGTTCTAATCAAAAAGCAATACTTTTGGGTGAAAATCCATGCTGAAGGTAGTGATTAACATCTCATTTGTCACAAACACCTGCATACACAAGTTCAGGCCCACCCTCAATCTCCTCCTCTCACTAACTAGTCTAGAAGTCACAGTGTACCTCCATGTTGAGCTATGGAGTGTGGAGGGCAGGCCTTCAAACATGGGGCCCAGCTGCTGCTGTGTATTTTTGTCAGCCAACACACACACGCGTTGGCATCCCTTGGTGTTTGCTCTTGTGGAGGGCACATGTTACTGGGTAAATTATCATAGCGACGGTAAACAGTGTTTTTATGAGGGAATGTAGCTTGGTTGTTATATTTGAAGTCTGTGCTTTGTATACTGCTGTGCTATTAGGACAGATTGAGGATGTTTGCGCCTGGTGTCTGCACTCCGCCCATGTGGGGTACATTCACACACACACACACACACACACACACACACACACACACACACACACACACACACACACACACACACACTCACAGTGACAGGCTTAGTTGTAGTTTTGAATCTTAAATGGCTCTTTTGTTGTTTTCGTCATAAGAAAAAAAAGAAGAAATCACAGCCTAAAGAGTGTTTGTCAGTGTCACACTCATGTCAGTCTCGGGGTAAATGCAGATGAACAGCAACAGCAGGGGAGGAAAGACTGAACTTAGAAGTGTAGAAGAAGAACGTTATGCACTGTGAAAAATATGTTGTGTGCTTCAATCAAACTGCAGTCAATGGAGAGGCTATAGCTTTTAATTCATACTGATTGGGCATGCAGACATGAACATGATGTCTGGTAATTGCTTTGCATTCGTAGCAGCTGAGTCATGATGGAGCTTGATAACAAGGTAATCAGATAATGATAGAGTCAAACAGATGAATGGCTAGGAGATGGTGTTCACTTTTTAATTAAACTCATTTGAACCATGGATAAGGGTCTCATAAATTCTGCTGACACCAAGGTCTCTCTTAAGGCCCACTTGGGCGCCATCTTGGTAACACCTCCTCCAGACAGTGAGTTTGTGACTAACACAAGTATTTTTCTGAGAGGGTAGTCTTCTAGATTAAAGGGTGTTTGTTTGTTTATGGAGTGTTTTTTCCAAAGCTCAGAGAAAATGTATTTTTTCTCTCCAAATGATTACATTGGACACAAGTCTGGTATACAAGTATCATTTCTTAAAGACAATTTGGTGTGGGAACTGTTGCCCCTATTGTTGTGATCTCTTGTATAACAGTATAGCGGCTGGTGCTTTGATTGTCCAGTCACTACAGTCATCTTAGCGTTTTAGATTTGCCCATTCTAAACTGATAGAGTGCTCCATCTCCTTTATGAATGGAGGAAATGCAGGAAAGGAGGAAATAATGATGATGACGTTCTTCCCACTTTTCTTTTTTTTTTTGGCCCCAATTACCCACTAATGCGTGATAAAACCAGAAAAATGGACAGTCGTTATGTGTGGGGCCTTACCCAATGGCAAAATCATTCTTTCCTAGCCTCCCGTTCTTTGGATGGGAATAATCATGTTTCGTCCCAAACACCTGCGCTTCAGTTGCCCTGACCTGCTGCCCAAATGAGTGCAATTAATGACAATTACCCTCCAGGTGTCACAACATAGACATGTACTGATAGGGGCCTATCTGGAGGGAGCACGCGCTTGTCCTCCAAGTAAATATGTAATGATAACAGCTGTAACACAGTAGGGTGGAGGGGGGGCACAATTGCTACCAGTGCAATCTATTTGTGTTTGCCTCAGCTCCACATTAACCAGTCCAGACAAACCAGAATGGATAGACTTGGATTTTCCCTGTGGGACAGAGGAGAGTTGACTGGAGGTTTTGGAATTCCTGATCAAATGAAGATCAAGGCAGATGTGATCTAGAAATTGTTTCTGCATTGGATTTGTGTTTTGGTGAGATAACGTAATTTGTTAGGATAGGCATATTCAAATAAAAGGATGTTTCTGGTCTTATTTTCATAGTTTTGGCCACCATTCCTGGTGATAACCACATCATACTCACCTGGTTAACTGCTGAGATCTGGGAACGCAGCAAGCAAGAAACATGAGTGGTCAGACGATTTGAAACAAACCCCTTGGTTTGCCAACCTTAATGAAAGAGAAAACAAAGGCAAATGGTAAAAGTATTGCCAAAACTGTGGGTTGTAAACAGCATTACAGATCACAGACTGAGATTCAACTTTTACCTACCATACTAGGTGGAGATATGCACACACAATGTTTTCCTGTGCAAAGTGTGATTATGAGTAACATTTCATGTGTGCTGACTTTTGGTTTAGCCTCCAGTAAAAATGGTTTTGATTATCTGTGTCATTTATTGCCCTTTGGACTTGTTCGCCATGCTTCCAGATCTCAGCAATCATAACTGATATAAATATTGCCAGAAACGGCCAAAACAAGACCCAAGTTAAAATAAACTGTAATAATCCTTGAACAACCCTGTGGAAAGTTTTACATCAATGGACGTTTAGAATTTGATAGTGCTGAGACATTAACACCTGTAGTAAAAGAAACATTAAAGAATGGTTGCAATCTTTGAATACTTTGGAATCAAATATGGGCCTGATACTGTGTGTGTGTGTTCTGTAAATGGTAGCTGCCGTATAAGCTCAGGCTTTTAGCCAATTTCCCTGTGTGAAGAAAGATTTCTCAGGTGCAGAAGTCAACTTTAACCCTCCTCCTGTGGGTTCAGCGTCCTCTCCCTCTGAACCTGCATTAGCATAAAGGCATTAAAATGTGAATAGGAATTAATTTGGACTTTCCCCTCCATAGGAATTAATGGAAGTTTGTTCTGCCCGTACCCCTCAGACGGCTTGCGCTCCTCCACAGTCCATAAATATTAATATTAATACGGCATCACATTTAAAGGTAGCGGTTGGCTGAAGCCGTATACAGAATATTATTAGAGATCACGATACGTTTCTCATGAGAAGTACAGCTGAGTGAATGCATTGCCTTGCCGTTGTGATCTGTAAAATCCAATCTTCATACAGCACAAAAAGTTATTTTCAGAGAGACTGAAGATTAGCAGGGGCGAATGGCTGCTGTCTAAAGCCATTAGGCAGGTGGGGATTTTTTTTTTCTACCCTGAGTTGAGAGAAGGGCCCACATCTTCTGATACTGATACTGATTCACAGTCGCAACTCTGTAGCGCTATTATCATGCCCGAGCAGATCATCTCGGCAGATAACTATTATCACCGTCTCACCGCACCACTCCAGTCTACTCAACCACATAATACAGACCACAGAAGTTTTTGACACTCTTCCAAATCACTATATCCACCTTCTTTCTTTTCTTGCATGGTCTTTGTCATTTTACTGTGTGTGGTTGTGTCACACATCTTCAATAGTAGTGAGGTTACTGCAAAGCTGGGGCACCCAAACCTCAGTTTGTATAATGCACTAATGAATCATCTATGGAGCAATTAATAGATTTAAAAGAATATGCAGTAGTTCAAGCACATCATTTCAGCCCCTGTTGTTCATTTTATTCTCTGTCTAACTGAAAGTTGCATCATTTTGTGAATATACTACTGTTATTGTTTTTGGCCCAATGTCTGTTGAGTTGTCTACAGCAAAGAGCGGGAGTTGTGTCAAAATATTCAGCAGGTCCTCTGCTCTCCTCTGTCTTCCTGCTTGAGGAGTGCTGATCCTGACAGGTTACAGTGGGCAAGGTGAGACACGTTAGTGCTGAGCCCAGTGAAGGAGGGAGGATAGAGCTGGCTTCAAAGTCCCAGTGTGTGGGTGAAAGCTGCATGCTGCCACCCCAGCAAGCTCAGTCAACAGTACCCGCCTTTAATCTTTGCTCTGTAATCTTTACTCCTCTCACATTTAGTCAATACACTCTCACTTTGTTCTTGGGGGAAGTAGGGTGTGAGGCTGAGAATGTATGATGTAAAAGAAAAGAAAAGCACAACACAATACACAAATCAATTACCAGGCGTAGAGTGGGTATGGCCAGTTTGACGTAAGGTCAATACCATTTACATGCCGAATGATAATAGGCCCAGGCATGTTTCTTTTAAATGCTAAGCGTTGTGACATGGTGATAATTCTGTTGACAAGAGTACAATGCAAGTACTTACAAGACTAGACAGACAGAACCATGAGGTTATTGTGTACAGAACTAAGCAGCTAACAAAACATTTAAAGGAACAAAAGACAATACCAACTTGGTATTCTTTTATATTATTGTTCTTAGCAATTTACATTTGTAACTGGCCAATATACAGAACCTGCTAATAATGCAAACCAAGCAATAATTGTTTTGAAGAAAACATCAGTGAACTGCCTTAATCCCTACTACCAGCCTGTGTTGTGGAGGTGTGCATGTTTTGGTAAGATGGGGTTATATTTGTGCATCAGGTCATTCCTGTAGCGGGCTGGTCCGGGTCGGCCCACTCCCCTCTGAGAGCCTTCTCATCAAGCCTGCCTCTCCTCTGCCACCCTCTTCCCCACAATTCCCATAAACTCTCATAATTGCCACATTAAACTTGAGTTTATTATTTTTCTCCAGGTGCAGGTGTGCAGATGATATGAGCCCCAGGTTGCATTTACATACAAATTGAAGGTTTTTATTAATCAGGCAGGCAGCAGGAATCAAACGGCAACACTCCATCAGCCCTTTAAATACATTTGGTGACATTTTTACCCGGCATTAGCATGATAGGGCAAGCAGAGTATAATGTACCAATGATTGCTTTTCCATTGAAAGCACAAACGGTTTCATTTTTCCTGTCATCTCAAATAAGTGTTAAAGAGGGTTTGGAGGCTATTGTGCGAGCGCCGTATGCTGGGGACTTGGGACCGCTGATGGCCATATTAAATAACCATTAGTGCCTGAGCTTAGATCATTGTGGCATCCGCCTCCTCTGAATTTATCCTGTGATTTCAAATGAAGGCAAGCTGTGCCAGCTTTCATAAAGTGCTGCAGCCCTCTCCATTTTTCCTCAAACTAAATGCATTACAACGGTAATTTTGTGACTGTTAAGATAACTAGCGTTAACAAGCACTTAATTAAAATGTACAATAAATAGCCGTCTGCAGTCTTATCTCCCCTCCAGAGCGACGCTGGTAGGAGGCTCCAATGCTCAGGCCGGCTGTTCCCCAGCTCGTTTGCAGATTAATTGCTTTTCTGTCTGGCGAAGCCTGCCTCTTCTGCAGCCAGATCGTAAATAGCCAGATAGGGAGTTTATCAATCAGGGCTCTCTACCTCACTGATCTCCCCCACACAGCCCTGTCTGTCTGACTGTCTGTCTGCATGTGTACATATTCTACTATCAAACAGACTTTCCATAAATAAACTTCCAGAAGCTTCTGTTGTACTAAATCTTCAATTAGCGAATGGCTTTTATTTTCAGTGTGGCTGCATATGTGTGTGTATCTTTACATGTTACACGTTTTACTTCTTGTGTATGTACAAGTGATTAAGAATTTACCTTTTTCTGTCCGAGTTTGCTCTGCCTAGGGACTTATACAGCACGGGTATCTGTGTTAGCAATGTAACAAATGAAACTTTGCTGATACAGGACTTGCTTTTGTAACCCTTACGGACACCATATTTTATTTCTGTCTGCCGACAAGCTTATACCTACTTTATGGCAGTGCATTTTGTGCCTGTTTATGTCTATACTTACTGCGTACAAATGGGCCTTGAGTGAATCGCAGAGGTTAATCAAACACAAGCCGCACATAAAAGTATCCAGGGGTTGTGTGAGACAGCACAGAAGCGAACAGAGAGTATTTACAGTAATAAAAGTTAACAGCGGTCAGCCCCTTGGGATCGCATTACTCCTCAGACATGTGGCTGCAGCTCTCTCCTCACAGCTTTATGGACTTTTGCCCGCGGTGAGCAACCTGCAAACCCCCTTGTTTTTCAAAGGGAAGAAAAGAAAACACGTAAAAGCAAACTCGCCTGCTCATAGCCCGCTGCCCCCCTCCCACACTGCAGCTCCCTCTCCTCTGCCGGTGTCCCACCCTTAACCTCTGGATGATAAATCTGCCTACAGAAGCCATGAAGGGGAAGCTACCCATGCTGGAAGACCCCCATGTGTCCTCCATGACACATCCTGTTTGTGTAGTCAGGGCTTCAACTAGTGATCTTTACGCTCATAATTCACATAAACGACTCTTGCGCCCTTACTATTTTTATATCTGTAAATTTTGGTGTTAAATGAAGGTTGGTTGTGGCCACAAGCAATGCAATTTTTATATTCATTTTAAGGGTGTAAAAGCTGCAAATCTATCCATTAAACTAAACGTGGAAAAAAAACGTACAGAATAAGTGCTTCAATCAGCACATAGAGAATCTTTCAATAGGGCAACTAGCTGCAAAGCTTTCATTACCATATTTATTTGTGTTGGATTTTGCAGTTACCCTGAAATCAGACATAAATTAGTAAATATATGTCAAAGTATGCTTTTGCTTTTGCAACTCAAGTTGCAACACTGATTTTCCAGGCAGGTTTAAACAAACATGTCCATGTGCTTGTCACATAAATTTCTCACAATTGGAAGGGTAATTGTGTTTCCACAGTTTCTCTTCAATCTTGACTGACTGAAGGAAATTGGAAATTATGATTGTGTAGCGGCTGAAACTCTATTTTGACAATGTAACACTCTGTCAGGGGCCTGTGGGGGCATTCAGGGCTCTCTGTTCATCTTTCACATTGTGAAGAGACTGTCAAATCTGTGAGAGCCAGTTATGCTAAAAGCTAAATTAGTAGCCAAGCAAATGTTCCTGCTGCATCCCAAGGTACCCAGTTAAAGGAGAGTGTGGACATTCATGGTGGTCTGAAGGGCTGTCTGGCAGGCAGATTAGGGGAGCAGCCATTGACAGTGATGCTACAGTTATCAGACCCACTTTAGCCAGAGTGATTTATAACGTGAGAACATGATAAATGTAGTTCTGAATAAGGTAGGGGGTGAGTGGGAGCTAGCTGAAAGGAGAGGGGCAAAGTATATAGATCTGTCAGTTTTGGCCTGTGGGGTGGAAGCGTCCCAACAGGGGGAAAAAGAACGACAACACAGAAGCTGTGATCACAGAGAGCAAGGCATCCTGCGCCCTCCACCTTGCCTGCCATAAATCAGCTTGCGCAGGCCTCTCTGCCCTCTGGCCCACGCTCCTGTCTGTCTTAACCTTTGTCTCTCACAAAAAGACCCAAGTTCTGACTTTATATCTTAAAGTTTATAATGTGTTTTCTGTATCTGAATGTTTGCCCATCGTAACCCTCTAAAACATTATCCTAAAAGTTTTCCCTGACCTGATAAACTTTATCAACATGTAGGAGAATTGCTGTTCTTTGAAAATAGGTATTCATCTTAGGCATTCATTTCTGAGTTAGGATACTGTATGTGCTACCTTGATTGGCCTATTCCATCCCTTCTTATCGTGACCCTGTGTTGTGACAGCCACAGCAGATACAATCAATAAATATATCAACAGTGGCCTATGTGGGTCAACAGAGGAAGATAACACATCTTCAGGGAGCTGCAGTGGCCACAGGAGAGTTTACGGAAAACAAAGGCTATTGTAATAGATTTTGCTCAAGTTTTTGTTGTTATTGTTTAGACCTTGGAGTGGAAATTAAGTTATAATGGAAGTTGCATTGTCTATATACACAGACAACCACACACATTCTCTAACATCCATATCTGCCATGCCTCAGAGTGAGTCACCTGTCACTTTGCAGGTGCTGGCTATGCATGATTTGTGTGGTCAGGCTCCTGTATAAATCCCCATGGTCTCCAGCAACAGTAATTCAACACAGCGTATACTTTCCATAAATAATTTGCTGCTCATTGATTTCCAATGCGGGAGGAAAAATATGCCGGATACACCTCAAGGGACTGTAGATGTATCTGGTGCTCACTTTTGTGGTCAAAGTTGTGACAGCTAGAACCCATATGTTGTGATCAAAAGATCCAAATGTATTGTCCTTTGGAGGCCCACTTGTCAGGAATGGGGACATCAAACACAGTTTGGTGTACAGTGGCGCAACCATTTGTGTTTTTTTGGGGTGATATTGTTTGTGCTTAGGGATAAAATTTGGGGACAGGATAAACAAAAAGATATGCTGAAAAAGATGCCATATGCTCTTGGTAGGTATGGATTTTAAAAACACGTGAAAGACAGACTGACACCCAATTCTGTCCAGGATACTCACACATTCTGGACTTAGCACAGCTCCAGACTTCAATTATACTAACTTATTAAATAGCCTAGATTTGTCAAAGAAAGTTTAGAATGTAACATTTTTCATCGTTCTTCTTCCTTGTGCCAGACAGTTAAGCTGGTGTTTGTGGACACACAAAAAAGCAAGGAACTACTATAGTGTGGAAGTACTAGGTAGATGGAGGTAAAATGCAATTCAGGAAATCCAGTTTGAGTGATGCATCCATGAGGTTAAAAGCTTATCAGACACCAAAAACAGTGCATTATACCTATACTGCTCCCCTGGCAGCACTCTGATAACACACATCTACCAAGGATTTAGGGCCCAGTTAGCTAGTTATGCTCTAACCGAAGTGCTTGTCAGATGGTGGAACAGTGTCTGAAACACCCAACACCTTTCTGACATTGAATTCTGACGTGCTGCATCAATTTCTGTAACTTTATGAAACTGACCAACCAACATGTGGGTGTGAGAAAGTAAACTGGGTTGATCTTCTCTCTCTCAAGCTCTCTTCTTTCATTCTTTACACAACAATTTCTGGCACTTTTAATATGTACCAAGTGAAGCACTATAAACATGTTCCAGGAAAGACTGTCCAAAAGTGCGTGCTGTTAACCCCATATTTAAACATTTCATCCTGTCCCGCCCCTTTCTGTGATGGCAGGCTTTTCAACCTGCATTCAAGTGTGGATGTTCAGCTATATACACTTTGGCCTTCCGACATGGTTGGACAACACATCCTACGAACAGTCTTTTTGAGCATATCCCACCTTTACTCTCCTTTCAAATGACATCTTTTCATATTTTTAGATTTAGACATTTATTTATACATATTTTTTTGTAATGTATTCATTATCAATTTTGCAACTAGTATATGGTTTTCCGGATAGAATATTAGGTAACACTTTACTTGAAGGTATCTACATAAGAGTGAAATGACACTGTCATGAACACGTGAACCCTAACTCTAACCCTAACCCTAACCATAACTTGTCATGACAAAAACCGAATGACACTTACTAAAAGAAGCGTTATGTCATAAACGTTTATGACTTGTTTGTTCATGACAGTGTCATGTGACTCTTATGTAGATACCTTCAAGTAAAGTGTAACCGAATATTATTCAGTTCCACCCTTAAAAGCTAGTCCGCTTAAGACTCAGATCAGCTCTGCTGGGTCCAGTGGATAGATGACCAATAAGACCAGGTTCATTAACAGCCACCAAAGAATGAAGCCCCCTCCTATAAAGGCAGGAGGGGGCTATACGTCTGCCACTGTTGTTAGGTGATTTGCTGTGGCCATTTCGTTGTAGTGTCACCTTCTGACTGATCAAGTTGTTGATTGGGGTGTTTGCTGGTAGCTCTGAGAGGGAAGGCAGGAATTGATGAGGTTTAATTGGTCTGTCTCCTGTCAGCTGTCATTAGTTCCTCATTTAACACTATCTGATGGTGTGAGTTTATTGCACCTACCGGGGCATGAGTGTGTGTGTGTGTGTGTGTGTGTGTGTGTGTGTGTGTGTGTGTGTGTGTGTGTGTGAGTGTGTGTGTGTTATTGAATCCAAGTGTTATCTTGGCTCACCTCGGGGTGTGGTGGTGATTCCTTTGTGATCAATAGGGAGAAATCCCACCAGAGCAAAGCACACTCATCTCCCTTTTTCCCCGCTAAGGACCCATGATCAACCTGTATTTCCCAGCACACTGGTTTGTGTGGGACACTTTTGTATGCAA